>NC_053022.1:90878288-90995057 GCF_003073215.2 Triticum urartu | reverse complement strand
GGAGGGCTAGCTTGTTCACCCTCCCTCTCTAAATCGTGCTAGAGGGGATTGTTGTCGTCTTCGGCACTATCTGGAGTGTTATTGTCTCTTGTGCTGGTATCACTACTTTTGCTATGGAGGGACTTAGAGCGGCACCGCTGAAGTCGGCGCTTGGGTTGCTTCTTGGAGGGGTCATCCTCCGCTGTCTCGTCGCCATTGCCTTTTTTGGGGGTGTCCACCATGTATATATATCATATGATGAGGTGACGGTCCAGCGCCTTGTGGGCGGTGGTTCCTGTTCGTTTCCTGCATTGTCATCCATACCGTCAATGTCTTTGGAGTCGAAGTCGAGCATGTCGGTTAAATCGTCGACAATGGCTACTAAGTGGGTGGTGGGTGGGGAGCGAATTTCTTCGTCGTCCGCATCCCATTCTAGCCGGACATAGTTCGGCCAAGGTTCTCCTGACAAGGAGAGAGACCTTAATGAATTTAGCACGTCGCCAAAAGGTGAGTGCTGAAAGATATCCGCGGAGGTGAACTCCATGATCGGCGCCCAATCGGATTCGATAGGCATGGACACAGGCGGCTCGGAGTCCGTGGCCAGAGACAAATCCAGTGGTTCGGCAACACGACTCTCGTGAGGGGTGAAGTCACTATCCGGCTCCATCGCAACTAAGAGTGCGACCTCCATGGCGGGGTCTATCCCCCCGTCCTCGCATGGCGCAATTTGCTCCAGATTGAGGGCCGGAGTAGTTGCATGTGTGATCTCCCAAACACTGTCCGACGGCACAGTTACATCATGCTCACCATGATTGTGCGGCGCACCTGACATGGGCTCGAATCCGTCGAAGATCAAGTCTCCGCGGATGTGGCTAGTGTAGTTTAAGTTTCCGAACCTGAGCTGATGGCCAGGGGCGTAGCTATCGATCTGC
The DNA here is from genome assembly GCF_003073215.2 of Triticum urartu. Lineage (NCBI taxonomy): Eukaryota > Viridiplantae > Streptophyta > Magnoliopsida > Poales > Poaceae > Triticum > Triticum urartu. Next base: position 90,994,146 of record NC_053022.1, on the reverse strand, counting down.
TCTAGATGGCCAAGCGAGTTGGACCGCAGTGTTAAGCCGCCGAATACGAAGATCTGTCTAGGGAGGAAAACCTCACCCTGGACCACATCGTTATCGATGATCGAAGGAGCCATCAAGCCTTACGATGAAGGCACAGTGGAACTCTCAATGAAAGCACAAATGTCGGTGTCAAAACCGGCAGATCTCGGGTAGGGGGTCCCGAACTGTGCGTCTAAGGCGGATGGTAACAGGAGGCGGGGGACACGATGTTTACCCAGGTTCGGGCCCTCAAATGGAGGTAATACCCTACTTCCTGCTTGATTGATCTTGATGATATGAGTATTACAAGAGTTGATCTACCACGAGATCGTAGAGGCTAAACCCTAGAAGCTACCCTATGGTATGATTGCTGTTCTACGGACTAAACCCTCCGGTTTATATAGACACCGGAGGGGGCTAGGGTTACACAAAGTCGGTTACAAGGAAGGAGATCTACATATCCGTATTGCCAAGCTTGCCTTCCACGCCAAGGAGAGTCCCATCTGGACACGAGACGAAGTCTTCAATCTTGTATCTTCATAGTCCAACAGTCCGGCCAAAGGATATAGTCCGGCTGTCCGGAGACCCCCTAATCCAGGACTCCCTCATACATCTTTCAGCCGTTTAGCGACCCATATAAATGTTGGGCTAATTTCCGGCCCAGTGTGTCTTTCAGCCTGTTGACGGCCCATAAATGAGTTGGGCCATTTGTAGTCGGACCTGAGTTTCGGCCTTTTGGCGACCCATTTAAGTGTTGGGCCAATTTCTGGCCCGGTGTGTCTTTCAGCCTGTTGACGACCCATATATCTGTTGGGCCATTTGTAGTCGGATCTGAGTTTTGTCCTTTTAATGGCCCATGCCCTTCATGGTCCAATACCAGCCCGATTTCGCTTTCGGCCGGCTAAAGGCCCACAATACAGTTGGGCCATTTAGAATAGGACCTGACCTTCGGCCTCTTAGCGGCCCGTGCTCTTCATGGTCCAGTACAAGACCGTTGTCTCTTTCGGCCTGCAAAAGGCCCACAGTATAGTTGGGCCATATGTAGCCTGAACTTAGTAATAGCCTGTTAACGGCCCGTGAAATCAATTGGGCCCACCTGTTGCCCGCTTCGATGTCGGCCTATTAACGACCCGAGTGTTAAGAGGGTCGACCATTAACTTAATGGGCCCACTAAAGTTCGTACATGTCTTTAGGCCAAATTAGATAATTTGAGCCCATTACGATGAGCAATTATGCACTGGACCAAAACCGATCAAGCAAAGGTACGACATACACGGAAAAATGTTGCACATCCAGCATATATTACAGGAAATTACATCCACTGGGTAATCAAAGATTGATGCCAGTGCAAATAAATGAACAGAACCTAACGATCTATAATGTCACAATCTGCAACCTCGGCACGGATGACGCCCATAAGCATGTGGGCAAGTTCTTGCTGCTTTGCTACACTGTCTCTGAAAACATTGATCGGTTGTTGTGTCGCACGACTCTGCACCTCTGATTCCTCCACCATTTCCATCATTCCTTCAGCCATTAATTGGTTCACAAACATACATTTTTCCGTTGCATTCGAGATAGAGGATACTGAATAGATTCAGATGGCGATTTTGGCAGGCTTGTATTATTGTTAGTGGAGAGTGTCTCGACCACTGCATCATAACATAAATTAGGAGGGGAACCAAACAAATTAATCATGAGTTATTGCCATATTACCTGGCCTAGATTTATTAGAAAGAAACAATGGGGTTGCCTTGCTATTTTCAGAGTTTGTCTTCTTATCTTCCGCAGCCTGCACCAAATTAAGACACTAGCATTGCTATCATTGGCCAAGTCAGATAATAGGAAAGCAACATTGGCACAACAAACATTTGGGCAACTAGCCAACACCAAATTAACACAATATGGCACATCTATCATCAGCCAAGTAAGGTAATACGAAAGCAACATTGACACAATGAATGAATGGGCAACCAGAGCAGCAGTACAATTCAGTAATGTGCATGATATGAGATAGTACACTCATGCAGCTCAGTATGCAAAACTACCAGGCAGTTTTCTTTAAAAAATCAACATTGGCGCCTTCAACATTTTGCTACAACTAATTTTAGATCAAATAAAGGTTGGATTCACGCCGATTACCAAAATACATGCTGATGTAAAAACATAGTGATATACAACAGGTACTTCCATCAGCATTGGAGCACAGAGAATTCCCGCAAGATATTTTCCTCGAATACAATCCCAATGAAGGAAGTCTTCTATCATTTAACCTTATTTTCTAAAAGAGAGATGGGTAAGAAACATGTAGAAAATATGATCAGAATGCTATAAAATTTCATGATGCGAGGATACACACACGCTTCTTAGAATGGAGTGGACATCCTTTTGCTGGACTAGAGTGGACTAGTTCTTTGGCCATTGGAATCTGCATATTATCAGTGGGAGTTGGGTTTCTCTGTGCTGGAGCACTATCTATGAAAACTGGAGTTGGTTTATTATCTCCTGGCATTTGGATCTTTTGCAAAGACCTGGTTTGTAACCCTTCAGATCCTAACATAGCCGTCTTCCCCTTGCATGCCTTATATAGAAGAATGGTTCTTCAATTATAAAACATGCTACAGCAGAGATGGAATAGGTACTAAAAAATAGAAAGGCATGACATATTGACATGTGTTCCCTCCATCCGGAAATAAATGGATGGGTCTAGGCGTATTGCAGTTCTAGATACATCTAGTTTTATCCATTTCTGCGACATGTAATACAGACGGAGGGAGTATGATGTAAGAGCTAGGGATACGACAGGACAACACAGTAAAAACACACACTGAAAACCCACTGCAGAACAGTGATCAAACCCACTGATATGAGATAGTACACTCATGCAGCTCAAGATGCAAAACTACGAGGCAGTTTTCCTTACAAAAATCAACAATGTGGCCTTTAATCATACGTTTTGCTACAACTAAATTTAGATCAGATAAAGGCTGGATTCACGCCGATTAACAAAATACATGCTGATGTAAAAATATAGTGATATACAACAGGTACTTACATCTGCATTGGAGCATAGAGAATTCCCGCAAGAATCTTTCCTCACAGATGATACCAGTGCATAAATTCTTCTATCTGTTAAGCTTATTTTCTAAAAGAGAGATGGGTAAGAAACATGTATAAAATATGATCATCATGCTATAAAATTTCATGATGCAAGGATACACACATGCTTCTTAGAATGGAGTTGACATATTTTTTCTGGGCTGGAGCGGACTAGTTCTTTGGCCACTTGAATCTGCTTATTATCAGTAGGAGTTGGGTTTCTCTGTGCTGGAGCAGTATCTATAAAAACTGGAGTTGGTTTATTATCTTCTGGCGTTTGGATCTTTTGCAAAGACCTGGTTTGTAACCCTTCGGATTCTAACATAGTCGTCTTCCCCTTGCATGCCTTGTATAGAATAATGGTGCTTCAATTATAAAACATGCTACAACAGAGAGATGGAATAGGTACTGAAGAATAGAAAGGCATGACATATTGACATGTATTCCCTCCATCCAGAAAAATGGATGGGTCTAGGCATATTTCAGTTCTAGATACATCCTTTTTTATCCATTTCGGCAACATGTAATCCGGACGGAGGGTGTATGGTGTAAGAGCTAGGGATATGACGGTTCAACAAAGTAAAAAAACTAGTTGAATGTAAAACTATATGCTAGCGGAATACGTATAGAAAAAACTAAGGCAACATACACATGTATGATTGGGAAACTAAGATGGCATTGCAACAGAGCACTAGAACAACACTTCAATGTAAAAAAATGGTATGGTAGACAGATGAAGTACATACTGATGAATAACAATGCATAAGATATTCAGAAGCATGATGTCCAAATTAAGCAGATGACATTGCGATAGAGTAGAATGATAGTACTTGAATTTGAAAACATGTTATCATGAATGGAATAGGTATTGAAAAACAGGAAGGCATGACATATTTACATGCATGATCAGCATGCTAAGCAAATGGCATTGCAACAGAGTAGATACACTCCAGGACATTATATGCTTGTTGTACCCATATCACGGGCCAAGTTAGAGCAAGGACCTTGTGGGGTGAAGAGGATTCAACATCTTTTTGCAAGTCTTCTGAAGAACTGCCTTTACATGTTCCATCATATTGGGTATCATTGCCATCAAGTTTATTCGCCTTTACATTGCTCCGTGAGGTTCTTGTGGATATATCAGTGTGTGCAATTATATCTGACATGCATGGAAGACAACTAGTAGTTAGATTTATGTAATGAGTGCATGTAGGAGACGACATAAATAGTAGGACTGGCGTTAACTAGCAGCAACAGGTGTCAAAAACTAAAGGGAGAGCACAGATGAAAGCTACAGAATATGTATCATTTGCACTCGAGATTAACTAGATGGCACACAAAAGTATTAAAGAACAACATAGGTAATACTAGAAGTGATATAATACTATAATCACTAGCCTGTGGGATAGCATTGGCTGATGGATGATAACTATGGAACAACGTTACCTAAAGAACAAGTATCTTAGCTGAACTATGGAACAACGTTAACTCCTGAACAAGACCCGTAAGAGATCATCATGAGTATACAGTGAAATGTGATAATCTATTTTCCATGCTTAGATGTATAAAAAAGCCATAAATGTTGCACACAAGTAAGATGAGGGTACAACCTATCTGGCCGCCATCCATAGGAGTGAGCATCATGTGCTGACTTGTCGATGGATGATGACCGACAAGTGTATGGGATCTATCGTAGCCTTTCCGATAATTAAGAGTGTCGAACCCAGCGAGGAGCAGAAGGAAATGATTAGCGGTTTTCAGCAAGGTATTCTCTGCAAGCACTAAAATTATCGTTAACAGATAATTTTGTGATAAGGTAATTTGTAACGAGTAACAAGTAATAAAAGTAAATAAAGTGCAGCAAGATGGCCCAATCCTTTTTGTAGCAAACGACAAGCCTGGACAAACTCTTATATAGAGGAAAGCGCTCCCGCGGACACATGGGAATTATCACCAAGCTAGTTTTCATCACGTTCATATGATTCGTGTTCGGTACTTTGATAATTTGATATGTGGGTGGACCGGTGCTTGGGTACTGCCCTTACTTGGACAAGCACCCCACTTATGATGAACCCCTATTGCAAGCATCCGCAACTACAACAGAAGTATTAAGGTAAACCTAATGATAGCATGAAACATATGGATCCAAGTCAGCCCCTTACGAAGCAACGCATAGCCCAGGGTTTAAACTTCTGTCACTCTAGCAACCCATCATCTACTTATTACTTCTCAATGCCTCCCTCTAGGCCCAAACAATGGTGAAGTGTCATGTAGTCGACGTTCACATGACACCACCAGAGGGATGACAACATACATCTCATCAAACTATCGAACGAATACCAAATTCACATGACTACTTATAGAAAAACTTCTCCCATGTCCTCAGGAACAAACATAACTACTCACAAAGCATATTCATGTTCATAATCAGAGGGGTATTAATATGCATAATGGATCTGAACATATGATCTTCCACCAAGTAAACCAACTAGAGTCAACTACAAGGAGTAATCAACACTACTAGCAACCCACAGGTACCAATCTGAGGTTTGGATACAAGGATTGGATACAAGAGATGAACTAGGGTTTGAGATGAGATGGTGCTGGTGAAGATGTTGATGGAGATTGACCCCCTCTAAATGAGAGGATCGTTGGTGATGACGATGGTGATGATTTCCCCCTCCCGGAGGAAAGTTTCCTCAGCAGAACAGTTCCCTCGGAGCCGTAGATTCGTTCCGCCAAGGTTCCACCTCGTGGCGGCGGAGTTTCGTCTCGTGAGGTTGCCTATGATTTTTTCCTCGATGAAAGACTCCATATAGCCAAAGATGGGCATCAGAGGGCCACCAGGGGGCCCACAAGGCAGGGGGCGCGCCCAGGGGGTAGGGTGCGCCCCCCCACCCTCGTGGACGGTGGGTGGCCCCCCTCTGGTACTTCTTTTGCCCAATATTTTTTATATATTCTGAAAATAATTCCCGTGGAATTTTAGGAATTTTGGAGATGTGCAGAATAGGTCTCTAATATTTGCTCCTTTTCCAGCCTAGAATTCCAGCTGCCGACATTCCCCCTCTTTATGTAAACCTTGTAAAATAAGAGAGAAAAGGCATAAGTATTGTGACATAATGTGTAATAATATCCCGTAATGCAATAAATATCGATATAAAAGCATGATGCAAAATGGACGTATCAATGGCGCTGCAGTTGTTGTGGTTGTCCATGTCGGGCATGCGCATTCGATGCAGGGAACTGTTGAGTGGGGACTATAGCTCCCTTCTGGTGTATGCTTCCCTTGTTGGAGGAGTTGCGGTGAGTCGGAAGATGGTATGGCTGAAGATGCAGATAATGCATAATGTTAAGAATGACACATCTCTTTGAAGTGAAGAAATACACTAAGAGATCAACAACAAGGTACGAGAGTGGTCACACGTCTGTTGACTGAAGACTAAATTGGGGTCACACGATTTTATTTTATTTTGGTACTGTCCGATCTATGCCGGATGGCTTGATGGCCGTCTTGTGCCTCCCGGCTGACACTATTAGCAATCTTCCCTGAAGAGCCAGCGACAAACGGCAGAGAAGCCTGCCTCCACCGTCCGTGGACCCGGCCAAAACCCCGCTCCCCGCCCCATCGCACTGTCGTGGTTGCACCGCCCCTGGGCCAATCCACAAAGACTCCCCGTCATCTAGATCTGGCGGCGGCAGTACCTTCAACCCACGCAACTCTAAGATAGCCATCTAAGTGCTGCTTCCGTGGAATACTTGCGGCCCCACACCCTTACATTAGACACCAGCCAACCGACAGCCTAGGAGCTCCGCCGCCTCGAGGGGTGCTGCTTCCCATTGTGAATCAATTGGCCCAGAATAAAAATTCAGACAACTGACGCCTAAATAAAGTGATTTGAGATTAGGGTGCACCTATCTGGCGGCATGGTGAAGTAGGCAGGTCCAGCTGCCGAGTCGGTGAGGCCGGCGTGGTTGCGGTGGTGACCGGCGACAGGGAAACAACGATGTCGCGACAGTCGGCGACTGCGGGGAAGAAGCGTTGGGACTCTGGACGGATCTGAAGTTGGAGCTGCTCTGGCGCCGTGAACAACGGCGGGGGTGAATCGGCTCCGGTACGGTTCACACGGCCGTTGTCGAGGCAGCTCCAGCAGCACAGAGTAAGAGGCACACGACCCAATGCACGACGGCAAATGGACAGTGTCTCCGGCATTAGGGAGGAGGGCAGCTGTGAAATTGGTGTGGTGGGGGCACCATGGAGGAGGGGCTGAGGTTTCGTGGCTCGGGAGAAGGGAGCTTCCGTGGAGAAAGTGATTTGGCGCCCACGAGGTATGAATGGTGGGGTGGGGGGATTGGGAGGGGAGTGGAACCATGTTTTAGGGACGCATTTGTCTGAAATGTGAGGGGGAGTTATAGTTCTACCCCTGCATTTAGGCTTCTCGGCTTGGGTCTGTGTACTGAGGGTCAGGGATAGTAGAGTAACTTTGCTTCTCCCCAAATAGTGGGCGGGATTGATTTCGGGCGAGGAGGGCGTGTTCTGAAATATAGTGGGCGCGAGCGATTTCCAGCGAGGAGAGCGTGTTTTGAAATAGTGGGCGCGAGCTATTTCGGGCGAGGAGAGCCTGTTTTGCCGACCATGGTTTATGAATTATTCGGCACATGTCATTTCGGCCGAGGAGAAGGCACGCTTGGATGAAGTTACGAACCTACCCTCGATGTACAACGGGCCAATTGATGCGTGTCCCACATAGGACGGTAATTTCGCATCTCCCATTTATTTGCTCGGGCGAATTCCACCGAGCAGAGGATGTTTAATGGTTCGTTCAAATTTTGGGAGAACGAGCATCCATGTCTTCCTTACCAAGTCGATTCGAATCAAATTTTGAAATATTAGCTTGCCACTTCTTTTTTAGATGGAGAGATGATGCTCGGTAGTAATGTGTTTTTACATGCTCGTTGCTAGCTATTTACTATATGACAAATAGTTGACCCACTCAAAAACGGGAATGAAACCAAAATGAAATATCTCGATTCAATGAAATAGCTCGTTCACCAGGTCAAAATAGTGAACTAAATCCAAAATTGAACACCTTAATCGAGTAGCATGTTGTACAGTATTATAGTACTCCATGAACATGTTGGAAGTCAAATTGATGAACTTGTTTGATATACGCATATATCCGTTCATGTGTGGATTGCAGACAACATGTTCTCCAATTTAAATATTTGAATGCAAGTTTATATCGAAACATGGTTTATATCAGTCTTTGATGCATAAAACATGACCTCCCCCACTCCTGGACTCCTGCTCTCTCTCTCTCTCTCTCTCTCCGACAATCTTCAATTCTGTCGCACGCATCCAACACACATACCTTGTTGGTCCCTCTCACTTTCTCTCCATCTCTATCTCTCTCTCTCTCTCTCTCTCTCTGTTTGTGTGTGTGTGGGGGAGGGGTCTTTCTAGTTCGCATGCATATATACTCCATCTATATGTGTCTGTCGCACACTATGTATGATTCTCTAGTCCAAGCTAGATATCTTGGGTGCACTCATCGTACGCACACAAATTCCTTGGCTCGTTGCCCGTAACTCTCTCACGCACCACTCTGTCGTCTCGGAGCTCTCCCCCCTCTCTCTCAAACTCTCCATCTACCTGGGTCACACATACACATGCATATCTCACTCGCACTCCATAGGCCCATCTAAAACTCTATCTCTCTCCCTCGTTCTCTCTCCATCTCACACGCACACACACACAATCTCATGCTTAGCTAGCCAAGTATGATGGTCTCTCACTCAATTGTAGGCACACGTAGTCCCCCTATATGTATATGACTAGCTAATCTTAGTCTCCATCACAAAGATGTGCATGGTCTATCTCGATTTCTCTCGGGGCATCTCTCTATCGCGCACGCACCTCCCTCGATCTCCCACCCATATAGTCCCCTCACGATCTCGAGGGGATCTCTCTATCACAAACACACCCTCTCGCCCTCCCCATGTGTTCATGTTCTCCATGTGTCCCTCTCGACCTTTGTTCCTTGTTGCCCAGACCTCTATTGGACATGTTCTATAGGGGTGTCTCTCTCCATTGCAAACAATCACACACTAGCTATCTTCGTGTATCTCCTCGCCTTGCTTTTCAATCTCGGAGATGCATGCGTGAGATGTTCGCCTAAGAAACGAAAAAACACACTCTCTCTAATTTATCGTTTGTTGTCACTTTCTGTTTCACACACATACTCTTTTTACACACTTACTCATTCTCCTTCACACGCACTTGATCTCTCTCGACTTAGGCACTCTCCTCGGTCCGTAGCATATTGATTTAAGGAAAATTCAAACATCACAAAGTTTGACCATGTATGTGGAGAAAAACAATTACATCTAGAACGGCAAACATATACCATTAGATTCACCATGAGATGTAGTTTCACATGATGTATCTTTGGTATTGTAGATATAAATAACATTTGCGTAAACCTGATCAAAGTTTCCAATGTTTGACTTCTAAAAAATTTACATGCACTGAATTATCGAGCAGATGGAATATCTCTTTCCCCCTCTCAGCTATCTGCCGCACCACTCAGCCTTATTGTTGGTGGGAACGACACCTATGGGGTCACTGGGATCCCTTCTACGGTTGGCGAGCACAAGGTTGTGCAAAGAGCAGGTCTGACAGGAAGCACACAGATCGTTTACCCAGGTTCGGGACGCGAAGATGCGTAATACCCTAGTCCTGCTTTGGTGGATGTATTTGAGAGTGTTCTTGTGTTCTTGAGCTAGCTACGAGGTGCAACTTTGCCCAAAAGAGCTGAATCCCTCTCCTGGTCTCCTCGGGCCTCCTTTTATGGGAAAAGGGTTGCCACAGTGGCACACAGGAGGTGGAAAGGTCTACAATCGATAAGCCTATCCTCTGGGACCGTTGGACAAACACATTTAATGCGCTGCCAACGTGCCCCCCTTGCTTTATCGGGGACGCCAGGGAAGCACGTCCCAGCCGTCGGCGCCTCTCCTGGCCTCGACACGCGTCTGAGCTGATGAGGCATCCCGGCGCCATGTTGGCTGGCTGCTGGGCTGGCGCGGTGGTGGAGCCTTCATGAAGGGTCACATGCCGCCACGCAGGTGCTTGCTGAGTCGGTGTAGAGGCTGCCCGTCGCCATGCAGGCGCCTGCCCAGCTGGTTGAGCTAGCAGCTACTTGGGGACGATGGTGGAGTCTTGGCTGGCGCGGGCCTAGTAGTGGACCTGCTGATGCCCTTGGTAAGGGTCTTGCCAGGGGCCCGACAAGGGTCTTGCCATGGCATTGCAGTCGTCCCCAGCAAGGGCCTTGCCGGGGGTCTGATGCGTCCATTTTGCATCATGCTTTTATATCAATATTTATTGCATTATGGGCTGTTATTACACATTATGTCACAATACTTATGCCTATTCTCTCTTATTTTACAAGGTTTACATAAAGAGGGAGAATGTCGGTAGCTGGGATTCTGGGCTGGAAAAGGCGCAAATATTAGAGGCCTATTCCGCACAGCTCCAAAAGTCCTGAAACTTCACGGAAGTCATTTTCAGAATATAAAAAAAATACTGAGCGCAAGAAGTTCCGGAGGGGGGCCACACCCTGCCCACGAGGGTGGGGGCGTGCCCTATCCCCTGGGCGCGCCCCCTGCCTCGTGAGTCCCCTGGTGGCCCTCCGATGCCCATCTTCTGCTATATGGAGTCTTTCAATGAGGAAAAAATCATAAGCAAGCTTTCGGGACGAGACCCCGCCGCCACGAGGCGGAACCTTGGCGGAACCAATCTAGGGCTCTGGCGGAGTTGTTCTGCTGGGGAAACTTCCCTCTGGGAGGGGGAAATCATCGCCATCGTCATCACCAACGATCCTCTCATCGGGAGGGGGTTAATCTCCATCAACATCTTCACCAGCACCATCTCCTCTCAAACCCTAGTTCATTTCTTGTATCCAATTCTTGTCTCCAAGTCTGGGATTAGTACCTGTGGGTTGCTAGTAGTGTTAATTACTCCTTGTAGTTGGTGCTAGTTGGTTTATTTGGTGGAAGATCATATGTTCAGATCCTATATGCATATTAATACTCCTCTGATTATGAACATGAATATGCTTTGTGAGTTGTGAGAGAGAGGCCACCGCACTCCCTTTCCCCCAGCGGACGGGATGCGGCCGGATCAGTGACCAACGGTGAGAGAGAGAGAGGCCACCACAGCCTTGTGTGAGATACTCTGAAGAGCGACAAACCAGGCAGGCAGGCTCCATTGTATATAGTGAGCGGACTACCTTTTTCTCCATAAAATCGTTTTATATTCTGTGTACGTGCCATTGACTGCTATAACTTTATTTAAAAATAATGCGGCAACGCGTCAAGTCGAACTTTGTTTCGTGCACGCGTGGTACACGACCTCCCTAGGTAAACAACCGCTACAGGCGTTCAAATTAGCATGTGGGCTGCCATTTCGTAAAGAAATGAGCTCCACCGTGTACCCACGCGGGTGTGGCTGGGCACGAAGCGTGCATACGTGCACGGTGCACCTATTCTCTTCTTGTATACGTACACCACCTACGTGGGGTTGTGTGAGAGAGATACAATCCTAGAGAGATATAGTGTGTGGGTTCTTGAGAGTTTTTTGGGGAGGGGGGTCAATCAAAAAATGTAAATGCAATGTGTGTGAAATAGAGTCCTGGATATAACATATATATATAGAGGGGGCGATCCACGAGAAGAGAGTGGAGGTATCATCGGCTTGAGGTGTCCATAGAATCGAAGAGAGGGATGATGTGTGTGTGTGAGTTCCCGTGCGATCGATAAAGAGTCCCATTGAATTTGTGTGTGCCCACGTCAAAGATATATAGTGGCTGGCCTACTGGAACGTGAGATGGGACATGTGCAGTTTGTCTCTATGGCATGGATACCTACCTGCAGCGCTCGACTATCGGTGTGTGGTGGGGGAAGAGGGAGGCCCAATTAACTATAGAGGTACAATGGCTGGTATATGTGTGGAGGATGAGAGAGGCCTACCTCATGTATTAAGGAGATCTATCTGCCTCATGTATTAAGGGAGATCGATCGGCATCCATGCATATGTGCAGGAGAGGAATAAGGTTGGGAGAGAGACAGAGCTAGAGTATTGGAGGGGGTGGTAGTGGAGTTGCTTCTAACAAATGGTGGGATAGGCTTGCTAGACAAACGGAGGGCATGCCTGCAATATCAATAAGACAGGAGATGGCTGCTTGTTGTCTGTGCACGTGTGTGTGAGAGACGGGTCAGGAGGCATGCACAAATGATGAGGGGGGACGATGTGGCTGTGGTCAGCAGACGTAACTACATAGGAAGATCAATCGCCCTTTATTAGATAAAGGAGAGACATAACTTGTGAGGTACGTCGATCGATGGGGGGGGAGTAGTTAAAGTCGATCTAGGTATATGTTGGGAGATCGATCGGTATACATGCACGTGTGTGTTAGAAGCAAATGAGGCACGAGGAGAAGGATAGAGAGAGAGAGGGATGCATGTAGGAGGTGGTACGAGAGGCATACTATATCGAGGGGGAGGAGTGTGCGAGTACGAGAACGATGACAAGAGTGGTGGGAGTGAGGCATGGACGGTGACAAGAGAAGAGGGGAAGCTTGTGTTTGTGCTAGGCACACCTGGCTAGAGAGGCATATCGATCGATGTGTGTCGTAAAGAAGGAGCTGGGGGCCTACACACACCATGGGTGAACGACCTAAAGTGAAAAGACGAATTTGCACGATGGAGCTAGAGAATGCTGAGGGAGGGTGAGAGGGATGCGGCCGTGTGCATGCACAAGAGAAAGTTAGAGCCAGCTACAAAGATAAGAGGGTTGTGTGGGTGTAAAAGACGAATAGAGGTCATATATACTTCATTATAAAAAGCGAATTCGGATATTTGAAGAATTTATCATAGTGTTTCAAACCGGCGCATGTGTGAATATATATAACGGTGATACACATGGTGTGGTTATGAACAATTTATACTACATTTAATATATTTTATCTCTACTCTTATAAAAAACGGAGTTGTTGATGATGGTGTGCCTGCCATCCTGCATTATAGGCCGTCTGATTTATATCTGGCGGATAGCAAGGAAACTTTGATGGTTGAAGTTGGCAACAATCATGATTGTAGATTCTTATTGAAATAGAGAAAGGAATTCAAATTTAGTTTGAATTGCAGCGGTAGTATAGACATTTCGAATGCACTAAAATGTTGGTATGAGTAGGTTACATGCGTTATACAGCAAGCGAAAAAATTTAATCGGACATAACATGGATTCATACTCCCTCCTTCCATCTACATAGGGAGTAATGAGATTTTTAAGACCGCCTTTGACTATTGACAAGATTAATAGTACATGACATGCACAATGTGAATATTATATCATTGAAAGAACCTTTCATAGATGAATTTAACGGTGTGCTTTGTGTAAGTTGCATGTCATATATCATTGCTCTAATATTTGGTCAATGTTAGCATCGAAAAACGCATTAGGTCCTATATAGATGTAAGGAGGGAGTAGCTTTGAATAGCATTTGTATAGTAAAACGGGGCAAGACTCTCTCTTTGTGTGGTGTGAATAGTTGTATTTTTTCGTTTTCTTTTTGGTTGAGGGAAGTGCGAATTGATTTGGTATGTACAAGTACAATATTACTACACGGTAGGCTTGTCCCTAAATTTCAACCTGCGTCTTGTTATATCCCGACAATTCAGATACCGTGCTCCCAAAACTGGCGCCTTCACAGCCCGCGCCTTACTATCCCAAAATTACAACGTGCACGAAAACTCCCTCCAGCTGCCAAATCCCGACACACGAAATACCCCTTCTAACCCTGAGCCGAAAGGGCGGCTAGTTCAAATCCGCGGGGGGGGGGGGGGGGGAACACACCCTACATTTTGGACAAGCGCGTTCCTAAGTCATGCTTCACCCCCTCCCATCACCCCCTTTTCGCCATTTGAAATCCCAGGCCGCCATAACCTCTCCGCTCCAGCTGTGAAACCCCACCCTCCTCCGTCCGCCACATCACTGCTGCCCAGCCGGAGCCTCTTCCCCGACGACGTCGTCCACCGCAACAGCTCGACGTCCCTCGTCCACCTCCCCGGATGAGGATCTGTCATCCATCTCGCCGTCCTGCCGGTTCAGCTGCCCCGTCCTCCGCCTCCAAGGAGCTGCTACAACGATCGCCTCGTCTATCGCGGCTGCTCCATCCCCACAGAGCCGCCTTAACCTGCTCCACCGGAACCGCAACATCCTCACCGACTCCTCGGATGAAGCCGAGGCCTACTTCGGCGCCACCAAAGAGGTTGTACCCTCATCGCATCGCACCTTCTCCTTAACTCGACCTCCCGGCGCCGACGGTGCTCCATCCCGCACCCCCATGGAGCGGCTACCTTGAAGCCAGCGCCGCGGGCGACATCTCAACGGTGGCTCTCCCCCAGTGCGAAGCCCCTTCGGCGGCGGCGGCCATACCAGCCGGATCTGCTGCTGCTGCTCCGGCTCTCGCTCGATCGCTCGCTCGCCCAGCTGCTGATGCTGCTCTCCCCCTCGCTCGTGCTGCCGCTCTGCTCTGATTAAGCCACACTTCAGTCGACTGAATCGACTTTTGGGTCAGTCGATTTTCAGGGGTTGGGGGGCTCGCCGGAGTTAAGGAAGAACCACCCGCATCGGGGACGGGGGCTCGCCGGAGAGGTACCCCACTATCTATCTTAGGGTTCAGGGTGGGGGCGGGGGGCCTAGAGGGCTGGCCGGGGCGGCGGTGGCGAGTTGTTCGGGGCGGCGAGGCGGCGCTGGGGCCGGCGGTTCGGCCGGTGGTGGCTGGCGGCTCAGGGGGGTGCAGGTTGAAGATGAACTGCAGGCCCTCCCTAAACTACATGTCAAGTGCCTCTCTACTACCATTGCATTCAGTTTCGACAGTAGCATTCAGATTCCACAGTAAATTTCGGTTTCGACAGTTAAGTTCAGAGTCAATAGTTTTTACCTCATCTGTTGTAGTCAAGTGATTTTTGGTGATGTTAATTTTACATCCATTTCACATCATATATTGGAGATGCTATTAGAATCCCACTTGAGATTGACGATGTCTGTCTTGTGCTGCTTCAGCCTTGACGTCTTACGGCTCACCGGAGCTGCTCCAACGACAGAACGATCCATCACAACAGAGCAGTGCCTTGGATGCCGTCTACAGATTCATCAAATCTTCCTCCACACCTCTGACAGCCACCTCTGCCTCAACTGCTTCAGCGACCAACCCAATGATGCTGAGGTCGACATGACTACGGCAAAGAGGTTGTACACTTGTTGCATCACTTATTACTATACATTCACGTCAATCCATTAGGGCTATTTTGGTTCAACGGAAAAACATCGATCCACTGGTTGTTACCATCACTCTAAATTTCTGCATGCTCTCCTTACATAATCTCACCATATTTTTTCGTATGCATGTCAGATATTGTACACAGTCATGCTGAACATGTAGAGAAAAAGAGAAGAGTTTTGCGCGGCAATACAATGTCATGCAGACATCGCTCCATGGTGGGTTCAATGGCAAACCCTCCCCACCCCTCTCCAGATTGTAATCCAGAGGAAGATATCTGTTCTGAGGCGGATTCAACGCCGCTGACCACTCCTATTTACCCCCCAAGGTGTTTGCTCTACCTTGGCATGATGATGTTAGTCATATCATGCATATGTTGCCTTGCAGTGCCTACTTTTGACATCATATATGTCATCTGCTTAGTTTAGACATGTTCTGTAATGCCACCTGTTTAGTTTCTATATCATATATGGGAATTATGCAGTCTCATGTCTTTTAGCCAGCCATAATATATGTGAAATGTGCAGTGCCATCCTGTTTAACCAAGCATCATATATTTAAATGGTATCTTGCCCATCCATTTCTTCATTACATTTCCATTTGTCGATAATGTTTGTACATTAAACTACTCTTCCTGTGAATCAGCCATTTGGGTGGGAGATGGAAAAATCTGGAGTGAAAACAAGGCCTTCAGAGCAGACAGTGCTACCTGTCGAAGCAGATCTCTTGTTGGGTCCCGATAGCTCCTCGGAGATGGATTCAGAGACAGATGGCCAGTCCTATTCCCCCACCGAGGTGTATGCTCTAACTTGGCACGGTTATACTGCTCATATCATGCATACGGTGTCTTGCATTGCATAGTTTAGACATCATATACACAATATTCAACACCATGTTCTTAGTTCAAATATCATATCGAATGCCCTCTGTTTAGCATATAAATCACATATGTTAATTAAATGATGCGATCTTGATTACTTAGATAACATGTAGGTGAATTATGTCATGCGATCATGTTTAGTTATTCATCATATCTTTGAATTACGTTATGCTATGCTATCCAGTTTAGATAGACATCATATATGTGAAATTATGTCATGCTATCCGTTTTAGTTAAACAATATACATGTCAACTTTTTCATGCCCTCTTTTTCCCACACTATCTATTGCATCTGTCTCTCATACAATGTCTGTACATTCAAATATGTTTCCTGTTTATCAGCCATTTGAATTGGAGCGGGTGATGCCAGTATCTAGCGGACTAAAAACACGGTCTTCAAATAAAATAGTGCTACCTCTTGGTGGAGATAGCACCTCAGTTGTACATGCACAAGAACCAGCCCTACCACACATAACCCAAACTCTCGCAGATTGTACCCCTACTACGATGGACAGAGAACCAACTTCACCCAATCTAACCCCAACCCCAGCCGATAGTAACCCAGTTCCTGTTGACACAGCACCATCTCCACCACAGAGCTCCCAAACAAGAGCAGTTAGTAAGGCAGCTCCAGTGCCCAAAGGGCCAGTACTATCATGGCGAACCCCAACTCCACCAGTTAGTACACCTATTCCTATGAAGGAAGCACAACCAGCTAGTCGTAGTTTAGCATCTATCGCATTTGATGTTGTTAAATCGTATGTGCGTATCTTCCCATCTTGGAAATATTATACCGAAGATGAAGGAAAATGCCAATTGCAGGTGTTTATCCAGGAGTTATGTGTAAGTAATGTTATTCATGGCAATTACTTTGCTTCGTCCCATACATCCTACCTCCATGATGGTTATAATACAGCAAATTTTCCCATTTTTCTCTATAGAGAAGGACCGATTTGGAAACTCATGATGAGGTAACCTGTGCTAATACCTCTGCTATCTTCAAGAATGCTTGGTGGCAGTATCGGAATTACCTGAAGAAAACGTACTTCACCGGCAAAGAAACTCATCAAATTCCCTTACATTCTCCTGAGACACATTTACTAGACGATGACTGGGAATGCCTTGTTCTGTACTGGTCCCGAACCAAGAATGTGGTAAGGTCTATGAGCTCATTTTCTATTTTTAAGTATTATATTCTTGCGTCTTACTGTACTCTGTTCATGTAGAACAAGTGCCTAAACCTGAAGAACAACTATTCTAATTTAAGATTCCATTGCTACCATAGGACATAGATATATGTTTGTTTAATGCTTTTATTATGTACTAGTACTTGGCAATAGAAGACTTGGTAGTTTAATCCTGTCCACCTTACTAATGAACTGGTTCGCCGAAATGAGTTTCATATACTAGTACATGCTAAACTTGTTATGTGTCTGCTTGTTTCTTCTTTTAGAATGCTGACATGATATTGGGGAAGAGTGCCTTATTAAGCAACGGTAAAGGAAGTAATGCAGATAAGGTTCAGGATAGTGACACATCCTGTCTTGGTTTAGTGTTGGAGTTACTGGCCACTACCGCTTGCACAAGCTACTCAAACTCACTGTCTGAATCAGTTCGGTTTCTTGAGTCTCAACTATAAGCTGAAAGACATCGATCAGCTGTGCTGCGACAAGAAGCGGAAGGACTGCAGAAGTCCCTGGAGCATTTAGATGCATACTTTCTGGTGCAACAACAAGTGTTGGAGGATTTTAGCGCCAAACAGGACAAAGCTAATCAGCTTGCTAAGCTTATTGCCAGCATGGTGGATACCCAGGATAATGTTTCTTGAGCTCTTCTGAAGTTGTTTTAGTTATGCTCTTGTTTTGCTGCCGCGTTTATTTGCACTGGTGGCCAATTTTGACGGCCAGTGTATATGATATGCTGCTTTGTTCCCTATATTTGCACTGATGGCGAACTTTGATGCCCAGTGGATGTAATATGTGTAATAGCCATGATAGCCTAGCGTTAGTTGCTTGCTTATTTATTTCCTTGTTGTCTTGTTTATTTGTTTGCTTGTAGTCATTGCAGTTCTTTTTCCACGGTTAACTAGTGGCTGCAATAACCTATTTTTTAAAACTAGGCCACAATAACCATGGGCTAATATTTACTGTAGTGACACTGGGCCTCCTACGGGTCGTAGAAATAGTGGGCCTTCTACGGGCCGTAGAAACAGTAGGCCTTCTATGGGCCGTAGAAACAGTAGGCCTTCTACGGGCCGTAGAAACAATGGGCCTTCTACGGGTCGTATCATCAATGGGCCTTATACGGGCCGTATGATCGATTAGCCAAACATGGGCCAATAACAGGCCGCATTATGGCCGTAAATGGGCTAGAGTTGGAATCGTCCGTTCATGGGCCGACCATAATGGGCCATCGTTAATAGGCCGTATTTGATGACGCTATGAAAACGGCCCAATGTATTAACGGACGACAAACGGGCCGACTGTAACCATGGGCTGACTTTGGCCCACAAGCAGACAATGACAGTAACGGGCCGTAAGTAAACGAATGCTGGAAATGAGCCCAAGAATAAATGGGCTCTGAGAAGGCCGAAAGATAACATGGGCTGGAAACGGCCCAATGGAATAATGGGCCGTTAATGGGTATAAAGTGATACACTGTTCATTACGGGCCAGTTTCACCACGGGCCGTTAATGGGTGTAAAGCGATACACTGTTCATTACGGGCCAATTTCACCATGGGCCGTTAATAGGCCAAGAGTTACATAGGGCCTCATATGGGCTGAAAGACGTCATGGGCCATACATGGGCCAGAAGTGAAAACGGGCTGGAATCATATTGGATGGCCCAGATGACGCTACTGGGCCTAATTCGGATAGGGCGTAACGGGCCTTGGGTTAGCGGGCTGTAAATGGGCTATATGCGAACAGGCCGTTAACAGGCATTCCATGGGTCGGCCCACCACCTTTTGACCAAGTCAAACGGACCGGCCTTTTCAAAAGAATGGGCCTCTGTTGGGCCGTGCCACGTGTCGACGTATCATAGGCACCTATCTAACCCACTGACGAGCTGACACGTGTTTCGTCCGGCCAATAAGAATTTTACACGTGGAAATTTCTCATTGGTCGGGGCTGTTAACGGGTTATCGGATCCAAAACCCGACCCGATAGCTTAACGGCATTCCGTTACGGTGGATGCCACGTGTCGGTCACCCTTGACGAAAGCACTTCTGTGACACGCGATTTATCGTCATGGAAGTGGACACTTCCGTGATGATAATTTTGGTAATGTCATGGAACACTTCTACGACAACACAGGTATGACTATCTTGATTCTGTCATAAATTTGTCGTGGATGTACATGCATGACAAAAAACGCGACCTACTATGACAAACACGTATCATCACGGAAGTGTATTTTTTTGTAGTGTGAGATGCCATCTTCCCTCTAATAGTTTTACCGAGCCATCCCAAGGACTAGAATCAAATATGGTTCTATTGCTAGGACACCTCACCATCTGACGAAAAACCGATGCCGGGTTACCGTGCGGAGCGTCTTGACACCACCTACAACCTCCCTGATAAACTGACTGTCGCCGAACGCAAGAAACTTATGCCAAAGATAAAAAAAGGTTCAAGCTTTGCTGGTAAACGACTTAACTGGCATTGACTTAGTCCGTTGCTGGATCGCATGGCAGATCATCCCTCTAAGCCGCTGACCCGGCTTGATGTGTAATTATACTGGAGGAACAGATGACCCTTTGCGCCATAGTCCTCTATGTCTGACCGAAGAGGCCATCGTTGAAATGGCGAGCACTCTTGTTAACAGTAAATATGAAGATTGCAGCGTCGTGGGTTTAAATCCTTTATGCAAGCTTAACCCGGCTCCAGAGATAAATCCTTTTAACTTCTTCTCCCTCAGCAATTAAGTATTCGAACATATTTCTACATGTTATCCTTTCCCAGGCCAAATCTGATTTTTGGAAAGCCAAATATGACCACAAGGCTGCCAAAAAAGCTAAAGCTGCTATGATAGCCGCCAAGAAGACCAACAGAAAATCTAGGGAGAAACAAACCGCTTCTGAGTTACTCAAGCTGGACGACACCTCTGAGTCAGAGGTAGCTCTTGACTCTCTTGGCCATTTTTTAACAACCTTATTGACACTGACTATTATTAGAGTGACACGGGAACTAGCCATGCAGTCGAAGACGAGGTAACTATTATTTCCTCCGACTCAGAACCTTTACCAAGACAGAAACCTCGGCGGGTAATCCGGAAAGTAAGGTTTTCACACCCCTTGGCTTATTTAGATCCTCATTTTCTTTTGAAACAACAACAACATGAGAGCCGCTGCCAGAGCCGGACCGGCGGAGACGACAATTTACTCTCCGGTTTACCAAAGACTCCTCAGAAATGTCAAAATGAGGTTTCTTTCATCCTTGACCTTTTGCCCTTACCAATGAGTTTATTCTATTGCTCTCTTTACTGTGATTGCACTTTTGCAGGAGGTCTCTCTTTCTTCTGGTGATTCTTCACAGACTCAACTACCGGCTTTCAAGACTGCCCCTAGGTAAAGATAACTGCCTCTCTGTCTGTTCCTTTATATCTTCGTCACCATGCTGACTCATCACAAATTTTCTTATAGCGGTCGAGCAAAGCCTAAAGAAGCAAAGGTGTCAAAACCGGCTGAAGATCCAAAAATTGTTGAATCTGAGCAGCCGCCTCTTGTACCAGAACAGTCTGAAGCACCGAAGGATCCTGTTGTCAATATTCATCCGGTTTTTCCTGAGCCATCTGTTGATGCAACCGCTCGCGATCTCTCAACTATTGAACCGGCAAGCTCAGTTGAGCCGCCAGAGACCCATGGCGACAATATTTTGATTACTAGTTCCAGATTCATTGAGCCGGGGAACCCAACTGTGCTGGAAAAACACTCCGCCAAGCAAGAAGTTATGGAGAGATAGAAAGTGAGGTTTGACATTTCTCATTATGCTCATCTGAGTATAAGTGATGTGCTATCTGGCTATCTCAGTCAAGCGCACTCCAATTGAGACTCAGAAATTGAGATGGTTAAACAGATTCAGCAAAAATATGAGGTACATTCCTCGTCTTTCATGAATTATATACTCTACCAGCCCCCAAGTCTTCTGATGATGATAAACTTGAATGATTTTTAGACTTGAAACATTTATAAGCTTCCGTTCTAGTCTTCCTTCAAGTCCGGTTTAAAAACTTTAAACATGATTTTAGTAATAATGTACTTCTGCATGTCTAGCCCCCAAGGGCCGGTTTAATCAGCACGACTGAACCAGTCATTATAGAAAAAATAATACTTATCTTCGTATCCCTCATGTATTAGCTGAAACTGTTGACAACTTAACCGGCTCATAGAAAAAAAATTCGAGCAACATGCATTAGCCCCCAAGTGCCAAGTGGTGCTACTTGTAAAACACTTGGGACTTTTTAGAAGAGAAAAAATTGCTTTGGCAGACATTAGCCCCCAAGTGCCAAGTGTGTTTTCTTGGAAAAGTGCTTGGGACTTTAATTGTTGTAATCCTCTTTTGAACATACTTTGATAAACCTATGCTGCCTGCAGTCTGCTATAGCTGACTTGGATACACAACTGAATGAGACGAAGACCCGGCTGGCGGCTCAGGAAAAGGAGACCCAAAAGGCTGAATCCAAATTGTAGGCTAGTGTGTCTGAAATAGAGAAACTGAAGACCAACCTCAGTGCAGAAAAGGATGCTTGGGCCAAAGAAAAAACTGCCTTGATCCATTGTGCCGAAAAAGCTGAGGCGGCTCTAAAAAAGTTGCCGCTGAACTCACCGGCTTAAAGAACCGTGTGTCTCAGCTGGTCTCCGCCATCTTTGGTAAGTCATGTTGTTAATTATTCAAAGTGAATCCTTGTCATCATAACATAAGCCGCCGCTTAACTCATTGTATAATCTGCACAGGTCCCAGGAGTAGCAATTTGAGCCAAGATCCATTGATAAAGCTGAAGGCGGTTTACACCCTCGTGGAGCAATTGTACACTGGAGCTCAACGGATTCTTGCTACTATCTCCCCAGTGAACCAAGAGCCAAACTTATTGAGCGACGTCTTGAAAAAGCTGTCCGTCTTCCCTCCTAGGTTCCAAGAAATCAAGCGATCCCGCGCTAGAGCCGGAGCTGTGTCGGCTTTAAGCCGCTCTAAAGCCTGGATGCCAGAGCTAGACCGGGCCGATATATTGAAAGGATATCCTAGTCTCAAGGAAGATGGAACACCTTTTGACCAACAAGATTTTGCTACCCGCGTGAAGGAAATTCGCCCGTGTGCTACAATCCTTGTCAATGAGACCGAACTTGACAAATATCAGCCGGGTTTTGATATTGAAAATAAGAGACTAGCAACTCCTGCATACAAAGTGATGGATTTAATCCCATCGAACCGTAAGCACACCTTTGCCCCTGAGATTGACCCGTCTGGTCTGATAGATGACAAGGCTGAATTTATCACCCTACGTGGCTTTGACTGGACCAAATCCAATTTCCGGACGGTGGAGAAAGATGAACCGGCAAGGGATGAGCCACAACCATCAAGTTAGCCAGGCCACGATTTATGAACTGGCTTTACTTATCACCTGCTGTACGCGAGACAAACAGTTTTATCCTTTTTTGGGCTCCAAACGCCTTGTAATAGGCTAGCATTAAAACTTCTTGTTCTGCTATGCCATCGTGCATATTGTTCTGATATGCTTTACATCCCTTACAATATCTGTAGTGTTGGAACTGTTCCTGCATTCAATATATTAAAATTGTCCTGACGGTTTATCACCGGACGGGTCATAACGCCCAATACACAACCATGGAGACCAACATAACTGTATAAGTAAGGTTGAATGTAATAATTATTAAGGCTGGATGTAAGAATTATTAAGGCTGGAAAGCCTCTGATTGAAGATACACAAATTAGCCTGTTATGAATTTTAACTTTGAAACATAACGACAATATCATACATGTGATCTTGAATTTGAATTGTCGGTTTACGTAACTCGAACAGTAAGGGTGATAACCCAATCTTTGTAGAAGCCAACACTTCCATAATTATGATGACTATCATACACTGGCGATTTACCGTCAAAAAACCAAGCTGGGTTAAATTGAAACTGCAGAACAAAGATTGTCTTTCAAAAAACGTAAGTCAAACATAAAGAAAAAATTTGGAGGCTTCCGATTCGATACGATCAGTAAACCGGACCAAAGGGGTTAAGATAGGATTCAAATACAATCATGTAGCCCCCAGTGGCTTTGGCGTTGCGCCGATCAAGAGGGTACCGACAACTATGTTCTCTTTGGTTCGAATACGACCTATGTTTGAATAGGAAGCCCCCAAATGACCTTGAGAGGTTTTTAACGACCCTGATTTGAATACAATCCAAGTCGGACCCAAAAGGGGTTAAGCTATGATTCGAATACGATCAAGAAGCCCCCTAGTGAGTTTGGCATTGCGCCGATCAAGAGGGTACCGACAGTTGTGTTCTCTTTGGTTCGAATACGACCTATGTTTGAACAGGAAGCCCCCAAATGACCTTGAGAGGTTTTTAATGACCCTGATTCGAATACGATCATGAGCCGGACCAAAGGGTTAAGCTAGATTTGAATCAACACCCAATTGGTCATTTTGAAATTATCATGATGAAGACATGTAATTATTGAGGATGAAAAGGACAGAGGTCCTGCTTTATTACTTATCATAATATATACAACGTCAAAGTATGTACATCATGAGAGCCGATGGCTCAAGTATAGTAAGGCCGAAGATGAGCGATATTCCACGGCCGGCGGGTCTCTTCCTCTGACTTATGTGAGTCTTTGTGCTCTCGAACATCGATAAGGTAGTATGATCCATTGTTCAAATTCCCGCTGACCACAAAAGGTCCTTCCCAAGGTGGGGATAATTTGTGTGCATCAATTTGATCCTGGATGAGCTGGAGCACCAAATCACCTTCTTGAAAGGTTCTGGACTTAACTCGGCAGCTGTGATAATGGCGCAGGTCCTGTTGGTAAATCGCCGAGCGGGCTGCTGCTAAATCACGCTCTTCATCTAACAGGTCAAGTGCATCCTGACAGGCTTGTTCGTTATTAGCTTCAACGTAAGCCGCCACACGGGGTGAGTCATGACGGATGTCACTAGGCAAGACTGCCTCTGCTCCGTAAACCATGAAGAAAGATGTATAACCCGTAGACCTATTAGGGGTAGTGTTGATGCTCCATATCACAGAGGGTAACTCCTCCACCCAACAACCCGGCGTCCATTGTAAAGGAACCATAAGCTGGGGCTTGAGACCTTTCAGGATTTCCTGATTGGCTCTTTCAGCTTGACCATTGGATTGGGGGTGAGTTACTGATGAAACATCAAGCCGGATATGTTCAAGTTGGCAGAATTCCTCCATAGCACCCTTGGACAGATTAGTACCATTGTCAGTTATAATGCTGTGTGGAAAGCCAAAACGAAAGATCACCTTTTTTCATGAATTGAACCTCTGTGGCTATATCACACTTACTAACCGGCTCTGCCTCAACCCACTTAGTGAATTTGTCAAGTGCCACCAAAAGGTTTGTCTTTTTGTCTTTGGATCTTTTGAAAGGTCCAACCATGTCGAGCCCCCAGACCGCAAACGGCCAAGTAATTGGAATCATCTGCAACTCTTGAGCCGGCACATATGCGCGTAGTGAGAATTTCTAGCAACCATCACACCTATTGACCAGATCCTCCGCATCAGCATGAGCCGTCAGCCAGTAAAAACCATGACGGAAGGCTTTGTCTACAAGGGACTTTGAACCGGCAAGATGGCCACAATCCCCTTCATGGATTTCACGAAGAATTTCTTGACCTTCCTCGGGAGAGACACATCATTGAAACGCCCCTGTGACACTGCGATGATGCAACTCACCATTGGCAATTGTCATCGATTTAGACCGCCGGGTTATCTGTCTAGCCAAGGTCTCATCCTCAGGAGACTCGCCCCGGGTCATATAAGCCAAATATGGCACTGTCCAATCTGGGATGACGTGAAGAGCCGCCACCAATTGTGCTTCCGGGTCTAGAACAACCAAGTCTTCCTCTGTAGGCAACTTGACAGAAGGGTTATGCAGAACATCTAAGAAAGTGTTAGGTGGCACCGGCTTACACTGAGACCCCAGCCGGCTTAAAGCATCAGCCGCTTTATTCTTTCTACGATCACTGTGTTCCACTTGGTAACCCTTGAAGTGTCCAGCAATGGCATCAACTTCACGGAGATAAGCTGCCATGAGAGGATCTTTGGAATCCCACTTGCTTGATACTTGTTGAGCCACCAAATCTGAGTCGCCAAAGCACCTTACCCGGCTTAAATTCATCTCCTTAGCCATCCGAAGACCATGAAGCAAGGCTTCATACTCATCTGCATTGTTAGTACAGGGAAACATTAACCGTAGCACATAACAAAATTTGTCACCTCGAGGGGAAGCTAAAACAATCCCAACCCCCGAGCCTTCCAATTGCCAGGACCCATCAAAATGAATAGTCCAATACATATTATCCGGCTTCTCTTCAGGCATCTGCAGCTCTGTCCAGTCGTTGATGAAGTCCACCAATGCTTGAGACTTGATAGGGGTGTGTGGCATATACTTCAAACCATGAGGTCCAAGTTCAATGGCCCACTTGGTGACTCATCCTGTGGCCTCTCTATTTTGAATAATATCTCCTAAAGGAGCAGAACCAACCACCGTGATGGGATGACCTTGGAAATATTGCTTAAGCTTCTGGCCCTCCATAAATACCCTGCTACCTCTTGAGCACTGCGTTGGTTTTCCCCGAAGAGGAATGGATGATGTAGCGAAGTAGCGTAAGTATTTCCCTCAGTTTTTGAGAACCAAGGTATCAATCCAGTAGGAGGCTACGCGCGAGTCCCTCGCACCTGCACAAAACAAATTAATCCTCGCAACTAACACAAATAAGGGTTGTCAATCCCTATATGGCCACTTACGAGAGTGAGATCTGATAGATATGATAAGATAATAATTTTTGGTATTTTTATGATAAAGATGCAAAGTAAAATAATGGCAAAGTAAATAGCAAAGGAAATAACTAAGTAGTAGGAGATTAATGTGATAAAGATAGACCCGGGGCCATAGGTTTCACTAGTGGCTTCTCTCAAGAGCATAAGTATTCTATGGAGGGTGAACAAATTACTGTTGGGCAATTGACATAATTGAGCATAGTTATGAGAATATCTAGGTATGATCATGTATATAGGCATCACATCCGAGACAAGTAGACTGACTCCTGCCTGCATCTACTACTATTACTCCACTCATCGACCGCTATCCAGCATGCATCTAGAGTATTAAGTTAAAAACAGAGTAACGCCTTAATCAAGATGACATGATGTAGAGGGATAGACTCATGCAATATGAAGAAAACCCCATCTTGTTATCCTCGATGGCAACAATACAATACGTGCCTTGTTGCCCTTACTGTCACCGGGAAAGGACACCGCAAGATTGAACCCAAAGCTAAGCACTTCTCCCATTGCAAGAAAGATCAATCTAGTAGGCCAAACCAAACCGATAATTCGAAGAGACTTGCAAATATAACCAATCATACATAAAAGAATTCAGAGAAGATTCAAATATTATTCATAGATAGACTTGATCATAAACCCACAATTCATCGGTCTCAACAAACACACCGCAAAAAGAAGATTACGTCGAATAGATCTCCACAAGAGAGGGGGAGAAAATTGTATTGAGATCCAAAAAGAGAGAAGAAGCCATCTAGCTACTAACTATGGACCCATAGGTCTAAGGTGAACTACTCACACTTCATCGGAGGGGCTATGGTGTTGATGTAGAAGCCCTCCGTGATCGATGCCCCCTCCGGAGGAGCTCCGAAACAGGCCCCAAGATGGGATCTCATGGATACAGAAAGTTACGGCGGTGGAATTAGGGTTTTGGCTCCTGCTCTGATCGTTTGGGGGTACGTGGATATATATAGGAGGAAGGAGTACGTCGGTGGAGCAACAGGGGGACCACGAGGGTGGAGGGCGCGCCCCTACCTCATGGCCTCCTCTTTTCTTTCTTTACATAGGGTCCAAGTCTCCCGGGTCTTGTTCGTTGAGAAAATCACGTTCCCGAAGGTTTTATTTCGTTTGGACTCCGTTTGATATTCCTTTTCTTCCAAACCCTAAAACAGGCAAAAAACATCAATTCTGGGCTGGGCCTCCGGTTAATAGGTTAGTCCCAAAAATAATATAAAAGTGGATAATAAAGCCCAATAATGTCCAAAACAGTAGATAATATAGCATGGAACAATCAAAAATTATAGATACGTTGGAGACGTATCAAGCATCCCCAAGCTTAATTCCTGCTCGTCCTCGAGTAGGTAAATGATGAAAACAGAATTTTTGATGCGGAGTGCTACTTGGCATAATTTTAATGTAATTCTTCTTAATTGTGGTATGAATATTCAGATCCGAAAGATTCAACACAAAAGTTCATATTGACATAAAAATAATAATACTTCAAGCATACTAACAAAGCAATTATGTCTTCTCAAAATAACATGGCCAAAGAAAGTTCATCCCTACAAAATCATATGGTTTAGTCATGTTTCATTTTCGTCACACAAGAATTCTTTCATCATGCATAACCCCAATGACAAGCCAAGCAATTGTTTCATACTTTAGTAATCTCAAACCTATAAACTTTCACGCAATATATGAGCGCGAGCCATGCACATAGCACTATAGGTGGAATAGAATATAAAGGAGGGTTATGTGGAGAAGACAAAAGAGGAGAAAGTCTCACATCAACGAGGCTAATGAATGGGCTATGGAGATGCCCACTGATTGATGTTAATGCAAGGAGTAGGGATTGCCATGCAACGGATGCACTAGAGCTATAAATGTATGAAAGCTCAACAAAACAAACTAGTGGGTGTGCATCCAACTTGCTTGCTCACAAAGACCCAGGGAACTTGAGGAGGCCCATTGTTGGAATATACAAGCCAAGTTCTATAATGAAAATTCCCACTAGTATATGAAAGTGACAAAATAAGAGACTCTCTAACATGAAGATTATGGTGCTACTTTGAAGCACAAGTGTGGCAAAGGATAGTAACATTGTCCCTTCTCTCTTTTTCTCTCATTTTTATGGCCTTTCTCTTTTTTATGGCCTTTCTCTTTTTTGGGCCTTCTCTTTTTTATGGCCTTTCTCCCCCCTTTTTTTATATTCCTCACTTGGGACAATGCTATAGAAAATGATGATCATCACACTTCTATTTATTTACAACTCAATGATTACAACTCGATACTAGAACAAAGTATGATTCTATATGAATGCCTCCGGCGGTGTACCGAGATATGCAATGGACCAAGAGTGACATGTATGAAAGAATTATGAACGGTGGCTTTGCCACAAATACTATGTCAACTACATGATCATCCTAAGCAATATGACAATGATGAATGTGTCATGATGAACGGAATGGTGGAAAGTTGCATGGCAATATATCTCGGAATGGCTATGGAAATGCCATAATATGTAGGTATGGTGGCTGTTTTGAGGAAGATATAAGGGGGTTTATGTGTGAAAGAGCGTATCATATCACAGGGTTTGGATGCACCGGCGAAGTTTGCGCCAACTCTCAATGTGAGAAAGGGCAATGCACGGTACCGAAGAGGCTAGCAAGTATGGAAGGGTGAGAGTGCGTATAAACCATGGACTCAACATTAGTCATAAAGAAATCACATACTTATTGCAAAAATCTACAAGTCATCAAAAACCTCGGTAGTACGCGCATGCTCCTAGGGGGATAGATTGGTAGGAAAAGACCATCGCTCGTCCCCGACCGCCACTCATAAGGAAGACAATCAAATAACACCTCATGTTTCAAATTTGTTGCATAACGTTTACCATACGTGCATGCTACGGGACTTGAAAACTTCAACACAAGCATTTCTCAATTTCACAACTACTCAACTAGCATGACTTTGATATTATTACCTCCATATCTCAAAACAATCATCAAGCATCAAACTTCTCTTAGTATTCAAAACACTCTTAAGAAAATTTTACTAATCTTGAATACCTAGCATATTAGGATTTTAAGAAAATTACCATGCTATTAAGACTCTCAAAATAATCTAAGTGAAGCATGAGAGATCAATAGTTTCTATAAAACAAATCCACCACCGTGCTCTAAAAGATATAAGTGAAGTACTAGAGCAAATTTATATAACTCAAAAGATATAAGCGAAGCACATAGAGTATTCTAACAAATTCCAAATCATGTATGGCTCTCTCAAAAGGTGTGTACAGCAAGGATGATTGTGGTAAAATAACAAGCAAATACTCAAATAATAGAAGACGCTCCAAGCAAAACACATATCATGTGGTAAATAAAAATATAGCTCCAAGTAAAGTTACCGATAGAAGTAGACAAAAGAGGGGATGCCTTCCGGGGCATCCCCAAGCTTTGGCTTTTAGGTGTACTTAGATTATCTTGGGGGTGCCATGGGCATCCCCAAGCTTAGGCTCTTGCCACTCCTTTTTCCATAATCCATCAAATCTTTACCCAAAACATGAAAACTTCACAACACAAAACTTAAAGTAGAAAATCTCGTGAGCTCCGTTAGCGAAAGAAAATAAAAGATCACTTCAAGGTACTGTATTCAACTCATTCTTTATTTATATTGGTGTTATACCTAATTTATTCCAACTTCTCTATGGTTTATAAACTATTTTACTAGCCATAGATTCATCAAAATAAGCAAACAACACATGAAAAACAGAATCTGTCAAAAACAGAACAGTCTGTAGTACTCTGTAGCTAGCACAAGATCTGGAATCCCAAAAATTCTAAAATAAATCACTGGACGTGAGGAATTTATCTATTAATCATATTCAAAAATAATTAACTAAATATCACTCTCCAAATAAAAATGACAGCAGTTCTAGTGAGCGCTAAAGTTTCTGTTTTTTACAGCAAGTTCAACAAGACTTTCCCCAAGTCTTCCCAACGGTTCTACTTGACACAAACACTAATTAAACACAAAAAACACAACCAAAACAGAGGCTAGATAAATTATTTATTACTAAACAGGATCAAAAATCAAGGAATAACAATAAAATTGGGTTGCCTCCCAACAAGCGCTATCGTTTAACGCCCCTAGCTAGGCATAACAAGCAAGAATAGATCTAGGTATTGCCATCTTTGGTAGGCAATCCATAAGTGGCTCTCATAATAGATTAATAAGGTTATTTAATCTTCTTTATAGGAAAGTGTTCCATGCCTTTCCTTAACGAAAATTGGAATCTAATATTTCCTTCCTTCATATCAATAATTGCACCAATCGTTCTAAGGAAAGGTCTAACAAGAATAATAGGACATGAAGGATTGCAATCTATGTCAAGAACAATAAAATCTACAGGCACATAATTCCTATTTGCAACAATAAGAACATCATTAATTCTTCCCATAGGTTTCTTAATTGTGGAATCCGCAAGGTGCAAGTTTAGAGAGCAATCATCAAAATCACGGAAACCTAACAAATCACACAAAGTCTTTGGAATCATGGAAACACTAGCACCCAAATCACATAAAGCATAGCATTCATGATATTTAATTTTAATTTTAATAGTTGGTTCCCACTCATCATAAAGTTTTCTAGGTATAGAAACTTCCAATTCAAGTTTTTCTTCATAAGATTGCATCAAGGCATCAACGATATGTTTAGTAAACGCTTTATTTTGACTATAAGCATGAGGAGAATTTAGCACGGATTGCAACAAGGAAATACAATAAATCAAAGAGCAATTTTCATAGTTAAATTCCTTGAAATCCATAATAGTGGGTTTAGCAACATCTAGGGTTTTAATTTCTTCAATCCCACTTTTATAAAATTTAGCATCAAGATCAACAAATTCCAAATTCTTGGAACGCCTTCTAGGTAAAGGTGGATGATAGTCAGTCCCATCATTATCAATATTCATATTGCAAAACAAAGATTTAATAGGGGACACATCAATAACTTTTAGATCTTCATCTTTACTTTCATAGCAACTAGAAGAACACGTTCTTATAAAGGCATCTTTCTTAGCATGCATCCTAGCGGTTCTTTCTTTGCACTCATCAATGGAAATTCTCATGGATTTGAGAGACTCATTGATATCATGCTTAGGTGGAATAGATCTAAGTTTCAAAGAATCAACATCGAGAGAAATTCTATCAACGTTCCTAGCCAAACCATCAATCTTAAGCAATTTTTCTTCAATCATAGCATTAAAATTCTTTTGTGAAGTAATAAATTCTTTAATATTAGATTCAAAATAAGAGGGCATCTTATCATAATTTCCATAAGAATTGTTGTAGGAATTACCATAATTATTATAGGGATTACTAGGGTAAGGCCTAGGATTGAAATTTCCTCTATACGCGTTGTTACCAAAATTGTTCCTACCAACAAAATTCACATCCATAGATTCATTATTATTATCAATCAAAGTAGACAAGGGCATATCATTAGGATCAGAAGAAACACTCTTATTAGCAAATAATTTCATAAGTTCATCCATCTTTCCACTCAAAACATTAATTTCTTCTATCGCATGCACCTTTTTATTAGTAGATCTTTCAGTATGCCATTGAGAATAATTAACTATAATATTATCTAGGAGTTTAGTAGGTTCTCCTAAAGTGATTTCCATAAAAGTGCCTCCCGCGGCCGAATCTAAAAGATTTCTAGAAGCAAAATTCAATCCGACATAATTTTTTTGTATAATCATCCACAAATTTAAACCATGAGTAGGTCAATTACGTATCATTAATTTCATTCTCTCCCAAGCCTATGCAACATGTTCATGATCAAGTCGCTTAAAATTCATAATATCATTTCTAAGAGAGATGATCTTAGCGGGAGGAAAATACTTAGAGATAAAAGCATATTTGCACTTATTCCATGAATCAATACTATTTTTAGGAAAAAATGAAAACCAAGATTTAGCACGATCTCTAAGCGAAAAAGGAAATAGCTTCAATTTAACAATATCATTATCCACATCTTTCTTCTTTTGCATGTCACACAAATCAACGAAGATATTAAGATGGGTAGCGGCATCTTCACTAGGAAGGCCAGAAAACGGATCTTTCATGACAAGATTCAACAAAGCAGTATTAATTTCACAAGATTCAGCATCGGTAAGAGGAGCAATCGGAGTGCTAATAAATCATTGTTGTTGGTATTGGTTAAGTCACACAATTTAGTATTATATTGAGCCATCGTGACAAGCAAGCAAACTAACACACAAGCAAACAAAAAGCAAGTGAACAAAAGAGGCAAATAGAGAGGGAGGATAGAGAGAGAGAGGGCGAATAGAACGGCAAGTTTGAAGTGGGGGAGAGGAAAATGGCAAATAATGTAATGAGGGAGATAAGGGTATGTGATGGGTACTTGGTATGTTGACTTTTGCGTAGACCTCCCCGGCAACGACGCCAGAAATCCTTCTTGCTACCTCTTGAGCACTGCGTTGGTTTTCCCGAAGAGGAAGGGATGATGCAGAAAAGTAGCGTAAGTATTTCCCTCAGTTTTTGAGAACCAAGGTATCAATCTAGTAGGAGGCCACGCGCGAGTCCCTCGCACCTGCACAAAACAAATAAATCCTCATGACCAACGCAAATAGGGGTTGCCAATCCCTATAGGGCCACTTACGAGAGTGAGATCTAATAGATATGATAAGATAATATTTTTGGTATTTTTATGATAAAGATGCAAAGTAAAATAAAGGCAAAGTAAATAGCAAAGGAAATAACTAAGTAGTAGGAGATTAATATGATAAAGATAGACCCGGGGGCCATAGGTTTCACTAGTGGCTTCTCTCAAGGGCATAAGTATTCTACGGTGGGTGAACAAATTACTGTTGAGCAATTGACAGAATTGAGCATAGTTATGAGAATATCTAGGTATGATCATGTATATAGGCATCACGTCCGAGACAAGTATACCGACTCCTGCCTGCATATACTACTATTACCCCGCTCATCAACCGCTATCCAGCATGCATCTAGAGTATTAAGTTAAAAATAGAGTAACGCCTTAAGAAAGATGACATGATGTAGAGGGATAGACTCATGCAATATGAAGAAAACCCCATCTTGTTATCCTCGATGGCAACAATACAATATGTGCCTTGCTGCCCTTACTGTCACTGGGAAAGGACACCGCAAGATTGAACCCAAAGCTAAGCACTTCTCCCATCGCAAGAAAGATCAATCTAGTTGGCCAAACCAAACTGATAATTCGAAGAGACTTGCAGAGATAACCAATCATACATAAAAGAATCTAGAGAAGATTCAAATATTATTCATAGATAGACTTGATCATAAACCCAAAATTCATCGGTCTCAACAAACACACCGCAAAAAGAAGATTACATCGAATAGATCTCCACAAGACAGGGGGAGAACATTGTATTGAGATCCAAAAAGAGAGAAGAAGCCATCTAGCTACTAACTATGGACCCGTAGGTCTAAGTAAACTACTCACACTTCATTGGAGGGGCTATGATGTTGATGTAGAAGCCCTCCGTGATCGATGCCCCCTCCGGCGGAGCTCCGGAACAGGCCCCAAGATGGGATCTCGTGGATACAGAAAGTTACGGCGGTGGAATTAGGGTTTTGGCTCCTGTTCTGATCGTTTGGGGGTATGTGGATATATATAGGAGGAAGGAGTACGTCGGTGGAGCAACAGGGGACCCACGAGGGTGGAGGGCGCGCCTGGTGGGGGTGGGTGCGCCCCCCTACCTCGTGGCCTCCTCTTTTCTTTCTTGACGTAGGGTCCAAGTCTCCCGGGTCTTGTTCGTTGAGAAAATCACGTTCCCGAAGGTTTCATTCCGTTTGGACTCCGTTTGATATTCCTTTTCTTCAAAACCCTAAAACAGGCAAAAAAACATCAATTCTGGGCCGGGCCTCCGGTTAATAGGTTAGTCCGAAAAATAATATAAAAGTGGATAATAAAGCCCAATAAAGTCCAAAACTGTAGATAATATAGCATGGAGCAATCAAAAATTATAGATACATTGGAGACGTATCATACCCCATAAACGAGTTTCTGCTAGTGAGGATATCTTTGCTTGGACTCAATAAGTACCTCACTAACGTAGTAAACCGGCCGTTGAACTGGATATTCCTTGCTAGCCTCCTTGCGCTCTACTACAATGGCCACGGTGACAGCACGGGTGTTAGCAGCCACATATAATAATAATGGCTCCTTATCAATAGGAGCAGCAAGGACCGGCGGCTCAACAAGCTATCTCTTCAAATCCTCAAAGGCAGTATTAGCAGCATTACTCCAGACAAAATCATCTGTCTTCTTCATCATCTGGTACAGCGGTATGGCCTTCTCACCTAGCCGTCTTATGAATCGGCTTAAAGCAGCAATACAACCCGCCAAACGCTGAACATCATTGATACACACCATTTTAGCCAAAGAAGTGATTGCCTTGATCTTATCCGGGTTAGCCTCGATACCTCTATTAGAAACCATAAAACCCAAAAGCTTGCCTGCTGGTACTCCAAAAACACACTTGGCCGGGTTAAGCATCATCTTGTAGACCCGGAGGTTATCAAATGTTTCCTTCAGATCATCTATCAAGGTCTCCTTCTCTCTGGAGTTCGCTACGATGTCATCCACATAAGCATGAACATTGCGCCCAATCTGACTATGAAGACAGTTCTACACACACCGCTGATAAGTCTCCTGGGCATCTCTTAAGCCCAAAAGGCATAGATACATAGCAGAAGGCTCCAAACGGAGTAATAAAAGCCATCTTCTCCTGGTCCTTAATCGCCATTTTGATCTGATGATATCCATAATAAGCATCCAAAAAACTCAAGCGCTCACAACCTGCTGTAGCATAAATCATTTGATCAATACGAGGAAGAGCGAAAGGATCAGCCGGAGAAGCATTGTTTAAGTACGTGTAGTCCACACACATACGCCAGGTGTCGTTCTTTTTAAGCACGAGCACCGGGTTAGCCAACCACTCTAGAGGGAATACTTCAATAATGTACCCGGCCACCAAGAGTCGGGCCACTTCCTCACCAATAGCCTTACGCCTTTCTTCATTGAACCGCCGAAGAAACTGCCTGACCGGCTTAAACTTTGGATCAATATTGAGAGTGTGCTCAGCGAGTTCTCTCGGTACACCCGGCATGTCAGAAGGTTTCCATGCAAAGATGTCCCGGTTCTCATGGATGAACTCAATGAGCGCGCTTTCTTATTTAGGATCCAGATTAGCACTGATACTGAACTGCTTAAATGAGTCGCCTAGGACAAAATCAACAAGCTTGGTTTCATCAGCCGATTTAAACTTTAACACCGGCTCATGTTCTATGGTTGGCTTCTTCAAAGACGTCATGTTTGCCGGGTCAACATTGTCCTTATAGAACTTCAATTCCTCTTTCGGCATAGGCAACATCACCTTCCTCACATTCCAAGGCTATCTTTCGACTCCCATGCATGGTGGTAGTACCCTTATGATCCAACATCTTAAGCTGGAGATAAACATAACAAGGCCGCGCCATGAATTTGGCATAAGTCGGCCGTCCAAACAGGGCGTGATACGGGCTCTTGATTTTGACCACTTCAAAACTTAATTTCTCAGCCCTAGAATCATGCTCATCTCCAAAGGCTACCTCCAGCTCAATCTTACCCACTGGATACACTGACTTACCAAGCACTACTCCATGGAAAACAGTGTTAGATGTCTTAAGGTTTTTATCAGTCAACCCCATACGTCGGAAAGTATCATAATAGAGGATGTTGATGCTACTGCCTCCGTCCATGAGCACCTTAGTGAATTTATATCCACCAACTTGAGGCGCCACCACTAAAGCCAAGTGACCCGGATTGTCTACCCGGGGAGGGTGATATGCTCTACTGCACAGAATAGGATGCTCAAACCATCTTAAATAACGAGGAACTACCGGCTCAATAGCGTTTACAACCCTCTTATGAAGCTTCTGGTCCCGTTTGCACAAACTGGTGGTGAACACATGATACTATCCACTGTTCAACTGCTCTGGGTTGCTTTGATATCTAGACTGCTGTTGCTGCTGACCTCCCTGACCAGATTGCTGGTTATAGCCACCTTGATTTCCTTGAGAGCCTTGAAAGCCGGAATTTGAACCGCCGCCCGGGCCGTGAAAACTGCCGCCACCTGAGCCACTACCCGACCCATGATTGCCATCGAACATGTTAGAGTTTTTGAAAGCCTTCATGATCATACAGTCCTTCCATAGGTGAGTGGCTAGTTTCTGTTGAGTACCGTGCCTTGGACAGGGCTCATTTAATAACTCCTCAAGAGTGGGACCTGACCTGCTGGACCGAGGAGGTGGCCTCCCCTTACGCCGTTGATTGTTGCCCCGTGCATTGGCGTTAGCCATAAACTCCAAACTACTGTCAGCCTTACGTTTATTATTGCCTCCTTGATTCGCCAGGTTATGTTGCCGACCCTTACCATTGCCATTCTTCTTTCCCTTCGCTGTCTTCTCCTCGTCAGACTCGGGATCCTTGGTACTACCAGAATCAACATACTTGACTAGAGCCGCCATTAACTGACCCATGTCATTACAATCGCGCTTGAGCCGCCCCAGCTTTTGTTTCAGAGGCGTAAAACGACAATTCTTCTCCAACATTAAGATTGTAGAGCCGGCATCCATCTTATCAGATGAATGTATTATGGCCTTGATCCGGCGCACCCAATGGGTCATGGACTCACCTTCCTCTTGCTTACAATTAGTCAAATCCACAATTGCCATGGGCTGCTTGCATGTGTCATTGAAGTTCTGAATAAACTGGGCCTTCAACTCTGTCCACGAACTAATGGAGTTGGGTGGCAGCCCCTTTAACCAAGTGCGGGCCGTCCCATCCAACATCATGGTGAAGTACTTGGCCATTGATGCATCACTGACTTCCAATAATTCCATGGCCATCTCATAACTTTTCAATCCATGCCACGGGCTGTAAATCGGCTGTATAATTAGGTACCTTTCGAGGCCCCTTGAAATCCTTGGGCAAACGCTCATTACGCAGAGCCGACACCAAACAAGGGACACCACTGGTAAGTCGCCCGCTAGTAAGCCGCCTGCTCAGCCGCCTGCTGAACCGCCCGCTCAGCTTCTTGGCGTATCCTGTCCTGGTTAACCAAATTGAGAGCTCCATCACGCGTCGGGTCATGCCCGCCCAGCTGGTCATGGCGCCGAGCGTTGCTTGAAACAGCTGTTGAATCCATGTATCGGCTATAACTCAGACTTCGTCTTGGGCGAGGGGTCGAATGAACCCTGTCTCGACTATAAGAATATGCCTCCTGCTGTGCTAAAGCCATTTGAAGAAGTTCTCTGACCCTTCGTGTTTCAACCGCCGTCGGAGAGTCGCCCTCTATCGGGAGAGCCGCCAATCATGCCGCCGCGGTGATCATGTTCTCCAAAGGGTTAGAATAATGACCCGGTGGCGTGGGTGCATAATGAGGTGGAGCAGTATTCATCCGAGGAGGTTCCATCGCCCATGGCTAACCCAGCGTCCCCGCCCCGAGTGTTGCAACGTGGTTTACCTCCGGCGGGTTACTGGGCCTGCACCGGGTGTGCGGAAGAGGTTTCTAGGATCATATGTCAGATCAGACGGGATTGAGCCTTCTGGTGCCTTCTTCTCATGACCTCATTTGATGCGTTCATATTCATCGTAAGCTGAAAAGCCTCGGATTGAATCTGCTGTGCTCGAGCATCCAAAGCCGCCTGCTCTGCGGCCATCTTGACGTCCTCCGCTGCTAGGTTTTCTTTGGCTTGTGCTACCTCGTCACGTAACCGTGCCACTTCTGCATCATGTTGATCCTGATCCGCCAGAGTAACCACGGCGGTTAATCGAGCTATCATCCTATCCATGAGTTCCATCAACATCTGAGCCGGCGGGCGCACAGGGCGTCCTGCCCCGGCCGCCGCTGATCCGGAGGTTATCGCAGCTGCAGTAGTAGAGTTTTGAACGAGTTGCATGCCAGCCATGAAGATCCCCCGCTCTGCTCGGCGGCTCAAAGGGGTCCGAAATATGGCTGCCATCGGAACAACCCCCAAGCCCACCATCTTGTAGTTGATACAACGAATCTATCTCACCCGTGGATGACTCGCCATCAGATCGGACGATCTTCTCACCACCAGACACAAATCTTTCAGAAAATTCCCCTCCATGGATGCATCCCATGAAGACATGCTTCACGGCAGGCTGAGCCCGGTGTAACGCCCCGGACACACCCGCTGATGGTCGTTACTCCTGGCGGGATCTAGACTGGCCCCACAGATCAATGCTAGTCTTTTCTGCGCACTTTGTCCTCACTCATGCGCACCCGGGAGCAACTTCCCGGTCGGTCACCCATCCTGATACTACTCCAAGCTGAGCACGCTTAACTTTGGAGTTCTGTCCGAATGGGATCCCGGAAAAGAAGGAATTCCTTATTGATATGAGTAGTCTATCATCCCTAATAAGCCAGGCCATCACATACACCCCCACTCAGAGGAATTGATGTCCTCGTCGGGCCACAGGAACGTTCCCTCTTGGCACATACGTCTGTGCTTCCAGTCCAGTACATGTGCCATGCCGTGTGCCACGACGGGTCACAAACGTCACGAACAACATGACCACGCACCTGTCCGCAACCATCCGTGTAACCACGAGGGTCGGCTCTGATACCAACTTGTAATGCCTCAGACACACCCGCCGGTGGTCGTTACTCCTGGCGGGATCTAGACTGGCCCCACAGATCAATACTAGTCTTTTCTGCGCACTTTGTCCTCACTCATGCGCACCCGGGAGCAACTTCCCGGTCGGTCACCCATCCCGACACTACTCCAAGCTAAGCACACTTAACTTTGGAGTTCTGTCCGAATGGGCTCCCGAAAAAGAAGGAATTCCTTATTGATATGAGTAGTCTATCATCCCTAATAAGCCAGGCCATCACACCCGAGTGGGTCTCGCACGCTAAGCCATCGTCTCGATGATGTCGGTGCAGATGTCCGCTCAGGGCCCGGCTCGCCAATCCAGCCGATGAAGACGTGGATCCCGCCAAAGGGGACCCGGTACCCGTACTCAATTGAGCCGGTGAGGGAGTCCTGGATTAGGGGGTCTCCGGACAGCCGGACTATATCCTTTGGCCGGACTGTTGGACTATGAAGATACAAGATTGAAGACTTCGTCTCGTGTCCAGATGGGACTCTCCTTGGCGTGGAAGGCAAGCTTGGCAATACGGATATGTAGATCTCCTTCCTTGTAACCGACTTTGTGTAACCCTAGCCCCCTCCGGTGTCTATATAAACCGGAGGGTTTAGTCCGTAGAACAGCAATCATACCATAGGGTAGCTTCTAGGGTTTAGCCTCTACGATCTCGTGGTAGATCAACTCTTGTAATACTCATATCATCAAGATCAATCAAGCAGGAAGTAGGGTATTACCTCCATTTGAGGGCCCGAACCTGGGTAAACATCGTGTCCCCCGCCTCCTGTTACCATCCGCCTTAGACGCACAGTTCGGGACCCCCTACCCGAGATCTGCCGGTTTTGACACCGACATTTGTGCTTTCATTGAGAGTTCCACTGTGCCTTCATCGTAAGGCTTGATGGCTCCTTCGATCATCGATAACGATGTGGTCCAGGGTGAGGTTTTCCTCCCTAGACAGATCTTCGTATTCGGCGGCTTAACACTGCGGTCCAACTCGCTTGGCCATCTAGAGCAGATCGATAGCTACGCCCCTGGCCATCAGCTCAGGTTCGGAAACTTAAACTACACTAGCCACATCCGCGGAGACTTGATCTTCGACGGATTCGAGCCCATGTCAGGTGCGCCGCACAATCATGGTGAGCATGATGTAACTGTGCCGTCGGACAGTGTTTGGGAGATCACACATGCAACTACTCCGGCCCTCAATCTGGAGCAAATTGCGCCATGCGAGGACGGGGGGATAGACCCCGCCATGGAGGTCGCACTCTTAGTTGCGATGGAGCCGGATAGTGACTTCACCCCTCACGAGAGTCGTGTTGCCGAACCACTGGATTTGTCTCTGGCCACGGACTCCGAGCCGCCTGTGTCCATGCCTATCGAATCCGATTGGGCGCCGATCATGGAGTTCACCTCCGCGGATATCTTTCAGCACTCACCTTTTGGCGACGTGCTAAATTCATTAAGGTCTCTCTCCTTGTCAGGAGAACCTTGGCCGAACTATGTCCGGCTAGAATGGGATGCGGACGACGAAGAAATTCGCTCCCCACCCACCACCCACTTAGTAGCCATTGTCGACGATTTAACCGACATGCTCGACTTCGACTCCAAAGACATTGACGGTATGGATGACAATGCAGGAAACGAACAGGAACCACCGCCCACAAGGCGCTGGACCGTCACCTCATCATATGATATATATACATGGTGGACACCCCCAAAAAAGGCAATGGCGACGAGACAGCGGAGGATGACCCCTCCAAGAAGCAACCCAAGCGCCGACTTCAGCGGTGCCGCTCTAAGTCCCTCCATAGCAAAAGTAGTGATACCAGCACAAGAGACAATAACACTCCAGATAGTGCCGAAGACGACAACAATCCCCTCTAGCACGATTTAGAGAGGGAGGGTGAACAAGCTAGCCCTCCAGAGCGGGCAGCAGATGGAGAATCGGAGGAGGACAATTTCATGCCTCTCTCCAAAGACGAGGTGAGCCTCAGCGACGAAGAATTTATCGTGCCTGAGGATCCCGTCGAGCAGGAGCACTTCAAGTGCCAGCTTATGGCCACAGCAAATAGCTTGAAGAAAAAGCAA
The DNA here is from genome assembly GCF_003073215.2 of Triticum urartu. Classification (NCBI taxonomy): domain Eukaryota; kingdom Viridiplantae; phylum Streptophyta; class Magnoliopsida; order Poales; family Poaceae; genus Triticum; species Triticum urartu. The sequence goes on along the minus strand of NC_053022.1, from coordinate 90,952,941 downwards.
CAACAGCTTCAAGCTAATCAAGATTTGCTAGCAGATAGATGGACCGAAGTCCTTGCGGCTGAGGAATACGAACTCGAGCGCCCCTCCAAGAGTTACCCAAAGCGCAGGTTGCTACCTCACCTTGAAGAGGAAGCATTGAAACCTACATCACCAGCGTATGATGCAGCTGACGGGCCACCTCGTGGCCGAGACAGAGAGGCATTTCAGCCCGAAGTCCAGCCCGCACCCCGATGCCAATCAAACAAAAATGCCAAGGCCCGGGGCAACACGCAGGACCTGCGAGACGTATTGGAAAACAAGGAAAAACATGCAAGATCGATCTACGGATCACGGGGGCGCGCACCAACACGTGATGATGATCGTCACGCCGGATAGACTAAAAGCAAATCCAGCCGAGCCGAACACGGCAGACAAGACACGTATGAACCGCGTCGTGATATAGCCCGGCACAGAGGTGCAGCATACCCCTTATGCTTCACTCATGAAGTAATGGATCCCGAATTCCCAGAAGGGTTTAAACCCGTAAACATTGAATCATACGATGGTACTACAGACCCCGCGGTATGGATAGAAGACTTCTTCCTCCACATTCACATGGCCCGCGAGGATGATCTACATGCCATCAAGTATCTCCCGCTAAAACTCAAAGGGCCGGCTCGGTATTGGCTCAATAGCTTGCCAGCAAACTCCATCGGAAGTTGGGATAACCTAGCAGAGGCATTCCTGAGGGCACTTATGTGCGACCGCCGGACGCTGATGATTTAAGTCATATAACTCAGCAGCCAGGGGAATCGGCCATGAAATTCTGGACCCGGTTCCTAACCAAGAAGAACCAAATTGTCGACTGTCCAGATGCAGAGGCCTTAGCGGCATTTAAGCATAATATCCGTGAGGAATGGCTCGTCCGGCACCTCGGCCAAGAGAAGCCAAAATCCATGGCAGCCCTCACGACACTTATGACCCGCTTTTGTGCGGGCGAAGATGTCTGGTTGGCTCGTAGTACCAATACAGCAAGCAAACCTGGCATATCAGAAGCCAGGGATAGCAACGGCAAACCACGACGCAACAAGCACAAGCACCGCAAATATGGTGAAAACGCCGAAAATACGGCAGTTAATGCCGGGTTCAGGGGCTCAAAGTCCGGTTAGCGGAAAGGGCCACCCAAAAATAAAAATCCGGGTCAATCCAGTCTAGACCGCATACTCGATCGCGAGTGCCAAATTCATGGTACCCCAAAAATGCCATCCACCCATACCAACAGAGAATGATAGGTCTTCAAACAAGCCGGCAAGGCAGGCGCCAAAGAAAAGAGGGGTCTCAAAGCGACGATAGCGACGAAGAGCCCAGATCACCGAACACATGAGGGCAAAAGAACCCCCCCCCCCCCATATTCAGTTGGTGAATGTGGTAAATACCACCCAAATTGACAACTCGGACCAGATATGCACCCTTAGGGATGGCAACTCAATGGAACTAGCCGTCCAACAATATAAACTAGGGCCGGTCACCTTCAACCGCACGGATCGTCCGGTTAATGCCAATCAGGGCAATCCAGTCGCACTAATCCTCGACCCAATAGTAGACGGGTTCCACCACACTCGAGTCCTTATGGACGGAGGTAGCAGTTTAAATCTGCTTTACCAGCACACAGTGCGCAAGATGGGCATCGATCTTTTGGCGACCAAACCCACTAAAGCCACTTTTAGAGGCATCATACCAGGTATGGAGGTTAGCTGTACAGGCTCCATTTCCCTTGAGGTAATCTTCGGATCACCAGAAAATTACCGTATCGAAGAGTTAATCTTCGAAATCGCCCCTTTCTGCAGTGATTATCAAGCACTGCTCGGATGAACCACGTTCGCTCAATTCAACGCGGTGCCGCATTATGCCTACCGTAGGCTCAACATGCCCGGTCCATGCGGTGTCATCACGGTTCATGGCAAGGCCGAACCTTCCTTCGGCACCAACAAATACACCACTGCCTTAGCAGCAGAAACAACGAGCAGCACCTTGCAGCCGGAGCTTGAGTCGACGTCCAGGCTCCTGGACATCGTCAAGGGGCTCCGAACCACTTCGCGAAAGGATACCATGGCTCGTCCAGAGCTCAACTAAACACTCCGGCGAAGGCCATGACAGGCCGAACTCAGCGGTTCAAGCGCCCTCCGGCACGTAAACATTTCTTATATTTCCTTCACAGGTTCACCTTTGCACCGACCAGGATGGACTACACTGAAGCAGCTAGAACGCGTTAGGGAATCCTTAGACATTCCCCGCAATGACCGTCCGGCTATATTACGGATCCGCACTCAACCTCTTCCCCCTGGTCACAGCAGGTTCGGCTATCACAACCCATGTTTATCACATTACTTGTACCCATACACATAGACGTATTATTCAAATACAACATGTGGATTTATATGACGTTTACCTGCTGATTATTTCTTATCGAAATCATTTTGTCAAGTGGCATCCGTACACAGCGATATGCCTTAAATATGACAGGGGCTTTCTTTTTCCCGTAACACGGCAATAAAAGTCCGAACACCTTCATGGAAGTTTGACACCCCGAACCTATAGCATTATATGCATCAGCTCCGAATCACGTCTTGGGTCAATAGTTGGGTTTGCCCGGCTCCCATGTTTTGGTACCTTACGTTCCACTATATCGGCTAAGTTAGCACTGGGAGAACTACTGCGATTGTGTCCTGGTTCTTCCGGATGAGCACCTCAGTAGAGAAAGCCGAAAACTGTCTGTTAAGATACGGCGAGAGCTGGTCAGCTATTCGAGCGGTTACAAAATCTTTAAGGATTTCTCCCGCATAATGCCATAACCAATGCAGCGTGCGATGGATCGGTTTTTTCTCCGATCAGGCGCTTATAGAGCCCCTAGTACGGTCTTTCGAACACAAGGGGCTGCGCCGACCATAATAAAGCTCATATGGCTAAGTGAGAGTGATAAAGCCCTATAGTCCGATTGCCTGGTTCGTTGTGCTGAGCACCTCCTTCGAAGGACCCAAAACTGGGATAAAGAGTGCTCAGGTTTATCCCGAACACCCCGTTACTTCTTACGTGGGGGAAGAAGCCGACGACTGGCCAACTCTCAGGTTTAATATAAAAACGACCGCATAGGAGGGTAAACTTTTATATAACAGGCGACAAATAAACGACCTTGTTCAAACATTACAAAGGACAACATGATTGGCATTCATGGAAATGTAATGTCCTTGGTGCATAGTTCCGCTGCAAGGTAGGATCCTTTCAGGACACTCTCATAATATAATTCGGGCTTGCGGTGCTCCTTCCCCTCTGGCGGTCCTCCGGTCATCAGCTTTTCGGCATCCATCTTCCCCCAGTGCACCTTTGCGCAGGCGAAGGCCATTCGCGCTCCTTCTATACAGACCGACCGCTTGATGATGTCAAGTCGAGGGCAAGCGCTTACAAGCCGCCTCACAAGCCCAAAGTAGCTGCTTGGAATCGGCTCGGCAGGCCATAGCCGGATAACAATATCTTTCATGGCTAGTTCCGCTGCCTTATGCAGTTTGATCAGCTGTTTCAGTTGATCGGAAAAAGGCACCGGATAATTCGGCGCCAAATACTGCAACCAGAAGAGCTTATCTATGCTGTTCCTTTCTTTGGCTCCGTAGAATTGGGCGGCATCTGATATGCTGCAAGGTAGCTCGGCAAATGCACCTGAGAAATCCAGATTCAAAATCAGAAACATAGTTTTCCCTTCAAATACTTGCTTTACATGGGAAAAGCCTTACCCGCCGTGATCTTTCTCGCCTCTTGGATACCCTACAGGGCGCTTTGGGTTTCCCCCCAGGCATCGCTCGTGGCTTGACGCGCCTTGGTGAGTTCGGACTCTTTCTCCGTTAAACTCTGCTCGAAGGTCTCGCATTTACTTACGGCCTCTTGCTGCTCCTGCTCAGCTTTAATAACTTTGGCCTCGTGTTTCTCACGAAGATTCCGCTCTGTGGCCGCCTTTTTCTCAGCCTCGGTAACGGCCCTTTTGAGGGCCTCGACTTCGGTCATAACCCCTAGCACAAATTATGCGGTTTATTTCATACTGAACATTTATTTCACAATAAATGCGCGCAATGCTTGTGCATAGCTTGTTTATCCCTCAACTGCATTTTCAATTGGCCAAGTTCTTCTATGGCCCGCTCCAAACTTCGATTCAGTCCGCAGTACGAGAGGTAGTAGCCGCTACAAGTACCTGCTTGAAATAGAAGAGAAATCAATGTCATTCAATGAGTCTTCCTGCGATCATCAATTCGATCCCCTGTCCGGTTCTTTCTTTCACCGAACAGTCTATCAGGGGCTACTATCTATACTATGACATTCTTCGACAACTCATAAAACATACCTCAAAGCCTCTTATAAGGCTGATACAGGCTTCGTTCAGTCCACTCTCAGTTCACTGAATCTTCTCAATCACCGCACCCATAAGGGCACGGTGTTCATCAATGATGGAGGCGTCTTGCAACGCCACCAACAAAGCATACGACACTTTTGGATGGACAGAGGTCGCCGGCAGAACAGGCACGCTCCCTCCAGCCGAAGGAGGCTGCCTTCTTGATTCTGGAGCTGTATAGGTCTCTGGAATAGCATCCGGTGGGGAGCCGAACTCAGGATCGCCCCCGCCTTCAGACCCCATGGGAATATTTTCCCCCACGTGTTCGGCCCCTGCGGTTTGACCTCCAGGCGCCACCGTCACGGTTTCCTCCTTTCCTCCTTGTCCGGGGTCCTTCTAGGAGGAAGCCTCGATGTCACGCACCTGTTTGGAGGTAGGGGCCTTTGGGGCCGTCCCGCTCTCCATAGCATATGAGCTCAACAGGTCCTCTGATGAGGATTGTTTGGTACGGGACCTCATTGGACTACAAAAAAATATATGCTCAGGTTAAAATACTAAGCCACGATGAGTCCGGACACTTAAACGTACTCGGATTTTATATACTTACGAGTTCACCAGGGGCTGGGCCCTGGGATCACATGCCGGGCCGCTGTCGGCGGCGGCAGTGGACTCCTCCAGAAGAGGAGCCTTTCCCCTTTTGGGCAGTTCGGCCTCCAAGGGTGCGGAGGTCATCCTCTTCCTTCTTCCCCCCGCAGGGGATTCATCTTCCTCCTCTTCGTCCTCTTCGGAGGCGGAATGGGCATCAGAACCTTCAGATATTGTGTCCAAAGTGCCGCGGCGATGAAGGCCGCCTCGGGTCTTTTTGGCCTCCTTCTCGACCATCTTCTTCGGCACCTTGTAAGGCGCCGGGACCAGCATCTTCGTCAGAAATGGGATGGCCGGGTCGTCGGGAAACGGGGCCGAACAATGGATCCGCTCCGCCTTCTTCGTCCAGCCCTGGGAGAGTTGAATAACACACGGTAAGCGCTTCCTTTGGGTCATGCGGATAGAGAAGTTGGATAAACTCACTGAACTTGCAGGGCGGGACAGTTGGTACCCGCGGTCCTCGGCGGAGTCCAGCCATGATTTGCTGGACTTGAAAAGCACCTTCCAAATGTCCTTGTGCAAGGAGACGAAGAACCCTCACAAGGTTTGGTGCCTGGCCGGATCGAATTCCCATAGATTGCAAGTCTGGTGTTGACAAGGCAGTACCCGGCGGACTAACATCACCTGGACTACATTGACAAGTTCAATGTTCTTATCTCCCATATCTTTAACGCGCGTCCGAAGCACCGACAGTTCGTTGGACGAGGACCAGTCCAGGCCTTTCTTAACCTAGGATGTAAGCCGCAGACGGGCGCCAGATCAAAACTCAGGAGAGGCGGCCCATTCCTTGCCGCACGGCTTAGTGATGTAAAACCACTGCTGTTGCCACTCCTTGACAGAATCATTAAAGGTTCTCGTTGGCCATATGACGTTGGGCATCTTGCTCACCATAGCACCCCCGCACTCGGCATGCTCGCCGCCCACCACCTTGGGCTTAACATTAAAAACCTTCAGCCATAAACCGAAGTGCGGCGAAATGTGGAGAAAAGCCTCGCACACGACAATGAATGTTGAGATGTTGAGGAAGGAATTAGGGGAGAGATCGTGAAGATCGATCCCATAATAATACATGATGCCATGAACGAACGGGTGGAGGGGAAACCCTAGCCTGCGGACAAAGTGAGGGAGGAATACAACCCTCTCGTGGGGTTCCGGAGTGGGGACAATCTGTCCCGCCATCGGGAGACGGTGGCTGATTTTCTTGGCCAGATACCCGGCCTCCCGTAGCTTTTTGATATCCTTCTCTCGGATGGTAGAGGCCATCCATTTGCCTCCTGCTCCGGATCCGGACATCTTTGGAAGACCTTTTGTGGGCAAAGAAGGTGAACACTTGGGCGCTGGAGCCTGAGCAGAAGGGAATGAATCAGGAAGAATGCATGGGTGAAAAGAGTGAATCCTTGTCCCTTTATAAGGCCGGAAGAGGCGATGCGCCTCCCCACTCACCTGGTAAAACCTCTCATTCCCCAAGCACCGTAATTGATGGCGCGGTTGGGTTACCCACATCCGTATTGATGAGAATCCCATGATAAGGGGACACGATCTCTGCTTCGACAAGACATGCCAAGGAAACCACATCGCGATATGTGCAGTAGCTGGTTGAGAAAAACGGTTCGAATAATGACCGGGCCGTGGTATGATGTCATGCTGCCAAACGTGTCGGCAGATTAGATTTGTGGAAATATTATTCTCTCTATGGTGGTATGTGGAACTTTTTTTGCAGAGCCAGACACTATCCTTGTGTTCAAAATCTCCTATAGAGTATTCGGAGGAAGAACCCGCCTTGCAATGCCGAAGACAAATCTGCGCGCCGGACTCATCGTCATTGAAGCCTGGTTCAGGGGCTACTGAGGGAGTCCTAGATTAGGGGGTCTCCGGACAGCCGGACTATAACATTTGGCCGGACTGTTGGACTATGAAGATACAAGATTGAAGACTTCGTCCCGTGTCCGGATGGGACTCTCCTTGGCGTGGAAGGCAAGCTTGGCAATACGGATATGTAGATCTCCTTCCTTGTAACCGACTCTGTGTAACCCTATCCCCCTCCGCTATCTATATAAACCGGAGGGTTTAGTCTGTAGAACAACAATCATACCATAGGCTAGCTTCTAGGGTTTAGCCTCTACGATCTCGTGGTAGATCAACTCTTGTAATACTCATATCATCAAGATTAATCAAGCAGGAAGTAGGGTATTACCTCCATCGAGAGGGCCCGAACCTGGGTAAACATCGTGTCCCCCGCCTCCTGTTACCATTCGCCTTAGACGCACAGTTCGGGACCCCCTACCCGAGATCCCCCGGTTTTGACACCGACAATGTACATCGTGAAAATTGGCCCATCCACTGAATGGGCCGTTAACAGGCCAAAATCTCATCGGGCCGATATTGAGCCCAAATATATAGCAGGCTGTTAATGGGCTCAAACTGACGATGGGGTGCAATGGTGTCAAATCTTTAACAGGCCATTGACGGGCCGAATTGGCACATCTCGTATGGGCCGTGGGCTTAAATAGACCTGACACAAGTAGGCCTTATATGGGTCGGCCTGCTAATTTTTACTAGGCCGGCCTTTTTCACTGAAATGGGCCACTGTTGGGCCGTGCCACGTGTCGAACTATCATAGGTGCCTCCTGCCAATGAGTGGATGACATCTGTCCCAACGGTGAGGCAACACGTGTTTCCTTCGGCCAATGATGATTTTACACGTGGAAAATACCCATTGGTCTGGGCTGTTAACAGGTTATCGGATCCAAAACCGGACCCGATAGCTTAACGGCGTTCTGTTATGATGGATGCCATGTGTCGGTCACCCTTGACGAAAGCACTTCTGTGACGCATGATTTACCGTCATGGAAGTGGACACTTCCGTGATGATAATTTTGGTAATGTCATGGCACACTTGTACGACAGCACAGGTATGACTATCTTGATTCTGTCATAAAATCGTCATGGATGTACATGCATGACAAAAAATGCGACCTACAGTGACAAACACATATCATCACGGAAGTGTATTTTTTTGTAGTGTTTATGCAAGGAGCTACTCCAGTCCTACCATCTCCCTCCGCAATGTAGCTTTGTATTTGTCGCACTTCCTAGGTATAACGCCCACGATGCGGCTATATCTCCAATGTGTCGAGGAACGACTTAGAGGCATAACTGCATGGTGGTTTTGTCGCAAGAGGGGTAATCTTCACACAATCCCATGTACTGAATAAGAAAGGGATAATGAGTTGGCTTACAATCGCCACTTCACACAAATAACAAGTTAAACATACATCATCCAGAGTACAATCAAGGTCCGACTACGGAACCAAAATAAAGGAAGACAACCCCAAATGCTAGATCCCCGATCATCCCAACTGGGCTCCACTACTGATCATCAGGAAACGAAACATAGTAATGACCAAGGTCCTCGTCGAACTCCCCCTTGAGTTCGGTAGCATCACATGCACAGGTATCATCGGCACCTGCAACTGTTTGGAAGTATCCGTGAGTCACGAGGATTCAACAATCTCACACCCGTGAGATCAAGACTATTTAAGCTTATGGGTAGGATAAGGTAATGAGGTGGACCTGCAACAAGCGCTAAGAAAATATGGTGGCTAACATACATAAATAAGAGTAAGATGAGAAGCTACGCAACGGTCGAAAAGCTATAAGTTATCAAGAAGTGATCCTGACACTACTAACGTTCAAACATAACCCAAGACCGTGTTCATTTCCGGGCTCCGCCGAAAAGAGACCATCACGGCTACACACGGAAGGCATGGCTCTCGAAAGTTTATACCCTGCAGGGGTGTCCCAACTTAGCCCATCACAAGCTCTCATGATCAACGAAGGATATTCCTTCTCCCGGAAAGAACCGATCAGACTCGGAATCCCGGTTACAAGACATTTCAACAATGGTAAAACAAGACCAGAAAAGCCGCCCGATGTGCCGACAAATCCCGATAGGAGTCGCACGTATCTCGTTCTCAAAGCACATCGTATGGGCTAGACGTCGGGTTGGCAAAGACCCTGGTTTCCGAGGGGACGCCGGACATCGCCCAAGTTGGACCAACACTCAGAGGAGCACTGGCCCAGGGGTTTAAAATAAAGATGACCCTTGAGTCTACAGAACCCAAGGGAAAGGTATAGGTGGTAGGCAGGCAAATGGTAAAACCAAGGTTGGGCCTTGCTGGAGGAGTTTTATTCAAAGCAAACTATCGAGGGGGTCCCATAACCCCAACCGCGTAAGGAACACAAAATCAATGAGCATAACACCGGTATGACGAAAACTAGGGCGGCAAGAGTGGAACAAAACACTAGGCATAAGGCCGAGCCTTCCACCCTTTACCAAGCATATAGATGCATTAATTAAATAAGAGATAATGTAATATCCCAACATAATCATGTTCCAACATGGAGCAATCTTCAACTTCACCTGCAACTAGCAACGATATAAGAGGGGCTGAGCAAAAGCGGTAACATAGCCAAACAACGGTTTGCTAGGAAGGTGGGTTAGAGGCTTGACATGGCAATATGGGAGGTGTCGGGGATATACCCCGCGATGTAACCCGGCCTGACTTGGTGATTCACCGGCTACCCGCACTGACCAGACAATTTACAAGCAACCCGACTGAACATTATGACTCGCTGGTAACCCAGCGGGTGGGACAAACGGATGACAAGTCCCAAGGCCCGGAAGGCCGGTTTATGTTAATGGTGGGCCGGTTTAAGAGGAAAGGCGTGAGGAATATTTATCTTACAAGGAGTTAAGACCTGGACTTGTAAACGGTTTGTATTAGAAGGTAGACTAGTCCTAATCCTAATAGGACTCCACATGTAACCCGCCCCTTCAACATATATAAGGAGGGGCAGGGCTCCCCAAAGAGGGATAGGAAGAAGAAAATAATAGCTAAGGGTTAGAGACAACTAGGAGAGCCGGTTTACGGCGACTCCCTCATGAGCATAATGAGACCTAGCCACAAACAGCATGTAGGGCTATTCCGGATGATGTTTCTCGGGGCCCGAAGCTGTATAAACCCTTGTCTTCTGTGTTGATCCGCCTTGCGTCTCTCGATTACGACCCACCCCTTCAAGATACCGCATAGATGCATTGGCCTCATGACTAAGTCCTCACACTAGGACATCTGCTGTGACAATTCCACGACAGTTGGCGCCCACTGTGGGGCCTACGCACGGTGGTGTTGAGTTCTTGGAGTGATCTCTCCTAGGGAATGAGGAGCTCACAATTTTTTTTGGAGGAAGAAAAGCTGGTTTGAAAGGATTTGCATCAGCGTCAAGTTCGTCATTCCAGATTTGAAGATTTCTGAGATTTATGATTCAAGACAACCTAGGGTTACCCGCGTGGTCGCACGCGACCAGGCGATCCGTCCGGTCGATTTACACTATGCTGTTCTACAAAATCGCCAAGACCGATCGGAGCAAAAATTCGCTGCGGCCGCGGGTGGCCAGTCAAGGAAACACAGCCACATTTTACCATCTGCGAACAAGCACCCAGGACCTGAATTACTGCTACTACTGGTACATGTCAGATCAGATCAGCACAAATTTCAAGCCGCCGAAACCGACAGGATTTGATGGCTCTGTTGTTCGGTTCACGTGTGCGTCGCGGCACGCGTCTGGCGACCCGTCGATCAGAGGACGGATCAATTTCTGTTGCAGTCGAGACCGACTGGATTTTCCTACGCGCACGCCTCCAATGTTGTTGTCTGATCCAGCAATTTCCGTTGTTGGACACGAGGTGCGGCAGAAAACTCGTTAATCCATCAAGACACCGAGAGCCTGAGACAATCAATTTCCCCTGTCATGGATTGTTTTGCTGGTTTCATGTCCCGAGGCACTAGGCTACATCGCTGCTGGCTGCTGCTACTACCTGATCAATTAGTACTACTTCTAGTACGTGGTGATTTCCACAAAAAACAGCATGTTGATTTCCCAAGTCACTGTCACTCATCACGTCGAGCTACAAGTTCAGATTTGTTTTTCTTCAACTGCTACGTTCACCCGAAGCAATCAAGTGATATCCGTCCAATCTGTTTTAATAACACAGATAAATTTTTGTGTGAATGGTTACTCTGGTATGTAGTATTGTTTTGCAGGAAAATTGTTCATTACAAATGAGGCATTATACCGCGAATACAGACCACACCGGCTTACAACACCGTGGCCATCTCTTGTGACCGCGCCGGCTTAAAGCACCGTGGCCGTCTTTTACGACTGTGTCGGTTTACAACGCGGAGGACGACTTGCCCATCCGCACCAGCTTACAATGCTGCGGCCGACTCATCTCTTCGAGCCGCTTCTGATGCTGCGGTCAGTTTACTGTCCGCTCTGCAGTCTGGCTTATTCAAAGTGCTTGGTTGACTAATGGACTTTACGCATAGATCATCTGTCGTTCACAAACATCAGGTGATATCTATCCAAATTTATCTTATTAACACTTATTGTTCTTGTCAAACAACAATTACTCCACCCTGTAATATTTTTACACAGGAGAACTTTTTATGCCATTATATTGTGGATACGGAGGGCATGCACTAGCATTCGTCCATGCCACACTGCTCGACAGACATGCGTGCAAGCTGCCGTTCCTGCGTTCCAGTCCGCGTCAACTCGTCTGGACCGTGTGAACTGCCCGATAAAGAGCGCACAGGCCGCCGTCCCCCGCGGTCCGGTCTACATCAACATACGGCCGACTCGCTCGTCCGTGCCGGCTTACAATGCCGGTGCCGACTCTCCCCGTTCACATTGGTTTACAACACCGTGGCCGATGCACCTGTCTGCTCCCATGGTCGACTCGCCCGTCATGGATTTCAGCTTTACCGCAGTAATCATCAACTCCGCGATGGATAAATTCCGGCACAACATATCAGGTGAAGTCAATCCAGTATATTTTTATATTATATATTGCTTTCTTTAAAAAGAGCAATTACACCGGCTTGCGATATTATTTATGCAGGAGCAATTGTTCACTGCAAAAGATATGACCGTGTCTTGGATATATAGCTCGCGCCACTATTATTATGCGCAAGTGCCGCCTCTAATATTGTGGATGTGTTTACCATCCGTCTATTGCAGCCTGGTCTACATCGACACACCAGGGCCGCACCTATCTGCATGTGCGGTTTATAAGTATGAGCAAGTCATGGCTTGGGTAGCTAGCCCAGTTTTTCTTTGAAATTGGAGGCAAATTATCATCAACCGCCGTTTGCACTGGATGGCTCAATGAGCAGGCGCACAAGTCACCGCCACTACAGTTTGGTTAACTTCAAATCGCCAGTTGGAAGGAACCATTGGCCGAATTGCTGACAGGGCTCATACAGGATTATTTATAACCCGCCGCAGTCACCTCAACCTTCTATGGATTCACATCGTGCTATCAACACCAATGGTATACAATTTATGCCGGTTTATACCACGGTCAAATACGGAGAATCTCAAGCCAACTCCTTGAGTCACCTTGAGACTCGGGGGCTACAATGATATGACTCAGCAAATGCTACCGGTTTTCAGTGAAGTCAAGAACCCCAGGACGTTGGAGGGAAAGATAACCCGGTCCTGGAAGCTACTACCATATTGATGAAGATTTAAAGGCCATCTGAAAAATTCCGGTTCAAAATGAAGAATGCCGGTTTAAAATCCGGTTCGAGGGAAATCTGTTCTCCCACAGAGCTTTGAAGCTTCCAAATCCGGTTTAGGAATTTCTGGTTCAAAAAAGAATTAACTTCTCGCAAGTTTGAGTTTAAAGGGCGTCAGAAAATTTCGGCTGAAAATGAAGATTCCGGTTCAAAATCCGGCTCAAGGGAAAGATGTCTCCCATAAAGCTTTGAAGCTCTTAATATCCGGTTTAACATCCGGTTCAAGAAGAAATATCTCTCGCAAAGATCAAGTTCTTAGAAAAGTTAAAGGTTGCTGAAGAGGACATGTTGCCATGATGCGCGATTCAAACATGGGTTATCCCGCCGTATTGGCTTATCATATTGATCACATGGGGGCTTCTGTTTATAAAGCGGAGTTCTGATTACATATTGATTTGTCTATCAAGCCAATATTATCATAAGAGCACAGCTCTGGTTACTTCGGTAATCCGGCTATCAAGCCAATATTATCACAAGGGACCAAAGAGAATTTGTTGCACAACACAGCTCAAACATGGGTATCCCTTGAGCACAGCTCACAATATCACTTGGGGCTATGTTCGAACCATAGTCACACCTCTTTATAGGCTTAAGGCCACCAGGGAAATCACTTGGGGGCTCTGGTCATATCCGAATCACAACTTATACCCTCTTGATCAGCGTAAGGGCACCAGGGAAATCACTTGGGGGCTTTGTCGTATCTGAACCATAGCTACACCTCTTCATAGGCATAAGGCCACCAGGGAGATCAATTGGGGGCTATGGGTTCGAACCATAGTTACACCTCTTAATAGGCATAAGGGCATTAGGGAAATCACTTGGGGGCTTGGTCGTATTCGAACCATAGTTACACCTTTTGATCGGCGCAATGCCATAATTATGACTACATGGGGGCTTTGGTCGTATCCGAACCATAACTTAAACCCTCTTGATCATACATATACATCATCATATATTGCATCATACGTTGCATCATCATTACATCATCATAGTATGTATCATATGTGCATGGATATACCGGCGTTCATTAACCCGGCTTGACTTTCAACGACAAGTTGTTTGTACATGATCACTTATAATCCGGCGCTTATTAACCCGGTCTGGTTTTGACTAACAAGTTGCCAGTGTTATAAGGAAAATCCGGTGTTTATTATATCCCGGTACGGTTTATTATCATAATCCGGCAAATTAAGGAAGGAGTTCTCAATACTCAAGATTGGGGTTACCACCCTCACTACAAGAATTGGTTAAACCAACAAGGTGATTCAATGTCACAGCTATCATCTATGTCATATTTGATTATCTTCAATTACAGCTTTGGTTATAAACCTTGGCTATTTATATGGGCATTATGACCCGCCCTGCGGTAAACCACCAAGGATTCTTGTGATCTACTTGTGTGCAAGATAAGAATGCATTTGGGTGGCTACCCACCCTGGCTTTCAACGTTAAGTCACCGGGGCATATGTTATTTACACTTTGAGCAGGATTTGCAGAATTATGACATATAAATTCAAACTCATCATCAAAATTGATGCTTCAAAAGGGTTATCCATTTTGGATTTTCTCAAAGGCTATCAGCCGCCGGGTTATAAAAATTCCGGCTTACAATGAATGTGCATTAAGTCGCCATCGGCCAAGAACCGCCGAGTATTTAAACTCCGCATTTACTTATCAACTAGTAAGATATTCATATCTTTCATAGCCAAAATTGGCTGGATTTTCATGATGATATTGAATGATTGAGGTTTTTAAACTGGATTATATTATTCAAATCTTCAAATAGCCAAACATGGCTGGATTTTTTATTCTACAATTGATGGAATAGTCCCGAGTCGCTGTAGGCTTATGACCCGGCACTTGGGGTCTACATTATTCAAGTTGAGATTACATTAAATATACAAGTCTCATGTCGCTGCAAGCATGCACCATGACACTTGGGGGCTACCAATTGCTCCTTGGGGGCTATCAATTGCTCACCTTATTGAAGACCTGACTCATCACATTGTAATGAGCCGGCCCTTGGGGGCTACCAATTGCTCCTATCAACGATTTAAGGTACACAAGTCTTAATCCGTTATATTCAAGGGTCCACTATTCAGTTGGTAAAACAGAAAGCTCTTAACCTTGTGGACGTGGGTTCAAGCCCCATGGTGGAGTTACATCATATGATATTATTTTCAATGAAGCATGATTATATTTATGAAGTCCCTGCTCATTATTGCATAATGACCCGGCCCTTGGGGGCTACACTGGGTGAAGTTTTTATGAACATAAGACAATTACAAACCCCAGGTCGCTGCAAGCATGACAACCTGGCACTTGGGGGCTACATATATGGAGTATTCAGTTTATATGATTGAGATGAACAAAAAATGGATTTCTCCAAAGTGGCAATATTTATATTGAAGCAAGTCTTAAGTCATCACTTTGTTTCTGCTCAAGACTTGGGGGCTACAGGTAATAAGGATGTAAGGGAGAAAAAAACTTCAAATTCTCAGTTTTGAGTAAATCAGATTGACCCGGCGTCAGCAACAGTTATGACCCGGTGCTATCAATATTTACAAACCGGATATTTTGGCAATGATAAACCGGCAAGTTCTACAAGTCAGTTGAAAGTCAGATGAGTTTTTTCAAGACCAATATTTTTTAAACCGGCGCTTTGGAAGCCGATTCAAGTGGATTATTTATTACAATATTTCTCTATAAGATACCAATGTCCGCAAATTGGCTCTGAAGTTGGCCTATTGACCCGGATTTCTCAAAAGAAGTATCTAGATTTTTGCATTGGCAAGGTTTGGACATATCTGTTAAAAGAGATTTGCTATAAGATCTTTGAGTATGCATCCAGGAGGAAATGACAAGGACTTAAGGATGATCAGGTGCCGGTTTACAAGAATTCTTAACCCGGAGCACAACCTGTCAAATTTGTTCTTGTGATTATTTTGCAGCATAAGTTTACCTTGGATAAATCCAAGCTAAACTTGGGGGCTAATGTCAGGGATATACCCCGCGGTGTAACCTGGCCGGAAGTATAACCCGGCCGGACTTGGTGATTCACCGGCGACCCGCACTGACCAGACGGTTTACAAGAAACCTGACTGAACATTATGACTCACTGGTAACCCGGCGGGTGGGACAGACGGATGACAAGGCCCAAGGCCCGGAAGGCCGGCTTATGTTAATGGTTGGCCAGTTTAAGAGGAAAGGCGTGAGGAATATTTGTCTTACAAGGAGTTAAGACCTGGACTTGTATCCGATTTGTATTAGAAGGTAGACTAGTCCTAATCCTAATAGGACTGCACATGTAACCCGCCCCTTCAACATATATAAGGAGGGGCAGGCCTCCCCAAAGAGGGACAGGAAAGAAGAAAATAATAGCTAAGGGTTAGAGACGACTAGGAGAGCCAGTTTACGGCGACTCCCTCATGAGCATAATGAGACATAGCCACAAACATCATGTAGGGCTATTCCGGATGATGTTTCTCTGGGCCCGAAGCTGTATAAACCCTTGTCTTGTGTGTTGATCCGCCTTGCGTCTCTCGATTCCGACCAACCCCTTCAAGCTACCGCATAGATGTGTTGACCTCACGACTAAGTCCTCACACTAGGACATCTGCCGTGACAATTCCACGACAGGAGGCATGATAAAACAAGTGGTAGGTAGCGCGACATAGCGATAGAACGAACAACTAGCAAGCAAGTATAGAAGTGATATCGAGGGTATGGTCATCTTGCCTGCAATGTTCTCAGAGTTGTCGAAAGCTTTCTCCTTGTTAGCGTACTCAACAGGTTCCTCGTTCACGTACTCGTCTCCCGGCTCTACCCAAAGAAAGAACACAAGCAATGGAACAACCATCAATCACGGTGCAATGCACATGCAATATGATGCAAAACATGGCATGATATGCAAGATATGGTATGCAATGCATATGTGTGTTCCGGAAGGGAAAGAATGATCAAGGCATCAACTTGGCAACCCGAGGATGCCGCTGGAAAGATGAGGTGATTTCGGTCGAAATCTATATAAGGATCACCGGAAATGGATGCATGGTTTGCAAATGACAAGCAACACATGAATGACGCAAATCTGCGATTAACAGCATGATAGCAATTAGAATGCAACAAGAAACTAAGCTACTCTACTACAACATAGCAACAAAGCATATGATAGTTAAGTACAGGAGATGCTTGACAAAACATGAACACTGAGCTATGGCTAGATCACACAAGAACAGGTTCAAACAAGCATGACAAAGTGCAAAAGATATCAGCTTCACAGACTTCATGAAAATACTAACATGTCAAAAACAACATCAGGAAGAAAAGTTTAGAGCAAGCAAACAACATTCTATGGGAACATATCCTGGCAAACGAAGGCATGGAATGCTTCTACTGAATGCATAGAACAAAACTCCCTTACTGAACATGAGCCGAAACGGCACAGAAGATATGATGGCACCCATGTAAATATTGCAAGTTATATTAACAGTTTCAGACTTAGTGAAATTCAGGACATGGCAGAAACAGATTCATGATAGCAACTTTGCAAGCTCATGCCACTCACCACAAAGCATTACGTGACAACACAAGCATAACAATAGTAAGAAGACATGTTCATGAAGCTAAACATGGCAAGAGAAAGTTCATAGGACACATGGATCACTAACAACATCCATGGCAAAGTTGAATAACATGATAACAATCTGCCAGGAATAATATATAGCAAAAGTAGAGCATGGTAATGACAATCTAGGTCACTCCATAACTGCAACTAGAGGCATGAGTGGATAGATCATAACCATATGTTCAAAACATCCTTAATGAACTACCTCAAAATAAGCATGGATCTCATGGTAGCAACAAGTTTACATGTAATCAAAATAACATCAGGCAAGGGACTTGGCAAAATCAAAAGTGCTTGAAAACAGCAACATCACGGAGCCTACTTTGCATGCTTGTGCTAGTCACCGCATAGAACACAAAAATACAATACTTGCACCCCTGTAAAGACACCATGATGTATCTCAAAACACATGTAGACATCATGCTCATAAGATGCACACACAAAATGCAACAAAAATGACAAAACTCCATGTGCTATTAAGAACCAGCAGTTAATATTTTATAACACTCTTGCAATGATGATAACGGCATCAATATGGGAAGTAACATGCATGCAAATGCCACTAACAGGAAGAGCTTAACGAGACGAATATTTCGACATATCGTATGCATGATTCGGAGCACCGAGCACGGAGATATGGCATGTTGAACAGGGCATCACAATGTGCAGATTCGGGACTTAGTAGAAATATTACCCTCCGAGAACTTGGACGAGATGGAGCAGGATGAAGAGATCCGGGGACGGCCGGGCGTTTGGTTCAATGGATTGGTGGATCTAGTGCACCTTTTCCAGATCCACCGGAGAGAAGTCACCGGCGAGCTTGGGGGCGGTCGCTGGCAAAGCCGACGACCTCCGGCGAGGCGGCGCGGCTCTCGGGGCGACAGGTCCGGCGGGGTCATCGCTGGTGCGGCGCGCAGCACAGAGCGGCGAAGCGGTGAGGTCGGCGGGCGGAGGTAGTGGCGCCGGCGAGAGGAGCTTGGGGCGGCGCGACATGGAGCTGGGCGGCGGAGGCGCTTGGCGGCGGCGGGAGGCGAGGAGGCTGACGGCGTGGGAAGTGGCAGCGGGGTCGGCGACGGTCGGCGGCGGGGTAGGCGGCGCGCGAGCGCGGGCCGGGTAGGGCCTGATCCGGTCCGTGTGGGCCGGCGGCGACGGGGCACGGCGGTTGACACGTGGCGCGGCAGGATTGGCGCGGACGCGGCGGCGATTTCGTCCGGCGAAGGTCGGACGTGTCCGGTGGCAGCGGGGAAGGATTTTTAGGGTTTCATGTGCGGAATTCGGGGGAGAGGCACACATATATATAGGTGGAGGGAGCTAGGAGAGTCCAAATGGGGTGCGGTTTTCACCCACACAATCGTGATCCAACGACGGAGAGCATGGAGGGGGTTTAGATGGGTTATTGGGCTGTTTTGGAGGGGTGTTGGGATGCAACAAGAGAGGCTTTCTACCGGTGATGTACCAAGGCCATTTGACAAATCCCGGCCCATTCCGAAAACGTTTTTCTCTCGCTCACGAAAAGAGACAAGAGGGGTGCACCGGGTGCATGTGGGACCGTCGGATTGCGAAACGGACAATGGGAAAAATGGTTGGATGCATGAGATGAACACGTATGCAAATGAGATGCACATGATGGCATGATATCAAATGTGTGACATGAACAAAATGCAAAACATAGACAAAAACCCAACCACGAAGGGAATATCATATCCCATAGCCGAAAATGGCAAGAGTCGGAGTTACAAATATGGAAAGTTACATCCGGGGCGTTACAACACTCCACCACTACAAGAGGATCTCGTCTTGAGATCTAGGATGGCACCGAAGAGAAAACGGAAGAGGAAGAGGTAAAACAAAGTTGCTTCTGACAAACGAGTGAAACCAATGAACCTTGAGAGGCTAAACAATTGAAAGAACAATACAATGGAGATGAACGAGATTGGGAACACTTCGTTAGATAAGAGAAACAAGGAACATTACGAGGACCTTGTGGGTAGAAAAACATGAATGAAGAGCTCCAGCGACAAGGAAGGACATGTAACCACTCCGGTTGAAATGGAATAAGCAAGGGAAAATAGAAGATAGATCATTGGAATAAAACAATGGAGAAGCACATGCCAACTTCTGTCACAACTGAGCTTGTAAAGCACTCTTCCAAGAAGGTCATAACGGAGTTGTTGGAAAACCAACAACGAAACGAGTAAGCTTGTAGTGGGCTTATGGAAAACTTCTCAAAATTATGAGGTGAAATTCTGCCACTAGCGGAAAAAATAGATTGGATTGGTATCACCATGGAGATGAGAAGCTTATTTCACCGGGAGGATAAATGAAGAACTTGGGTCATTTATAAGCACCATAAATAGCAACAATCCTTAGGGAAAGCTTTAGGTGAAATATAACCCAAGATAACTCCAATGAAGAGGTTGATGGGTTGCAGAGGATCTCATGAACGAATTGAAAATGATGGGTTTAAAATATGTCATTCTGGCCAACTTGTGAATCATGAAACACGAAAGGGAGATTGTCAAGAGTGACATAACACCACCTCAAAAGATAAGAGAGAAAGAATTGCACTTCAGAATGCAAAATGAAGAATACTTGAACTCCTCAAAACAAGACATGTGTTGAACACCATGTTTATTTTAGAGTATATCTTGGCGGAACTTAACTTCGAGAGAAATCTTGAAGAACAATCAAAGAATGAAAAAGAATCCTTGACGAACCACCATGTAGAGCCTCCATGAAGAACTCCGGTAATAAAAGAATGATCAAAACGAAAGGGAAAATTGAAAAGAACTCCGGGAGAAGCCTTGTAACGATTAGATGAAGCTTTGAAATGATATAATTGAAATAACTTGGAGCTCCGCAAAAGAAAGATGAACAACTCTGGAAGAAGAAATTAGATCCCTTGGATGAAACAATAATAAGAATTACGTTATGCGTATCCTTCACCAATTTAAATTGATGACAAGCAGCGGATTTGGCATACTACTTATTAATGTAGAAATGATTAAGATAGATATGGCGTAAACTTGAGAAGTTCTTGATGGATCCACCGGTGGGGTTTGGAAACAATGAACGAATGACGACGAGAAACACCACCATGATAATTGATGAGACACCCCGGGTGTAGCGACCAGACCTCAAACAGTCTGATCTCTATGCTCCGGTGTCATCCCTGGATCAGTAATGCTGACACCACACAGTACTCGTAGGATTTATAGCAGAGTAGCAATCACACACTTATTACATCGAGTGTCTCATAAGAGAACTTATTACAATAAATAAGGCTTAAGGCCATCTAATAAAGATAACAGTGGAAGGCTTGGAAGATAAGTGAGTCCATCAAATCCAACGGCATCACTGAATCTAGAACCATGACCTAAAAACTCCTTAATCATCATCTGAAAAGTCTGCAACATTAACGTTGTAGCCCGAAAACGGGTCAGCACATGGAATATGCTGGCAAGGTAACACAGAGAGTAATGGAATGAAACAGCCAATTTTTCCCTACTTCAAAGGAATAAAATTTAATTACTATCATGGTGGTTGTTAAACATTGAGAATGGTTGACAGCATTCTCAATCCCAATTAAGCATCATCATTAAACATAACCCAACAAAATTAATTTAGAGTAACATGTTGAGATTCACATGATAATATAAGTACTAGATACTCAAGATGTCCATAACCGGGGACACGGCTAACCATGATTAGTTTATTACACTCTGCAGAGGTTTGCGCACTTTTCCCCACAAGACTCGATCGCCTCCGTTTGGTTTCTCGCACTACATGGTGTTTGAGAAGACGGATGACCGAGACATAGTCTTTCAGAAGCGCTAGCACCTTACGATCGGGTAGACTGTACCACCTACATCCCCTACATCTGCTAGTCTACCACTGTAAGAGTTCGCACAACTTAGTCAACTATGCTAGAGCCCATAATAGCTTGTGGCTGCACATGGAAGTTTCTAGTATGAATAGTCTCATGATCCCTTTGAGCCTAGGTGGCGGTCCAAAAGAAAACAGGCAAGTCCTGGAATACCCAGGTGCCTCAATCCACCCAGATGTGTGTTTAAGTTGCCACCTTAGATAAACCATTAATTAACAATCTCACATCTGTCATGGATTTCACTCACCCAATCCACGTCTACTAGCATAGCATGGCATAATAAGCAAACGTAGAAGTAACTCCCAAAGGTTTGATAATAAACAGGTAATAGGTACTACCTCATCTACTTCCCATCCCACAATTTAATTATATCGTAATCATGCAATGTGTGAGGATTTATCTAATGCAATAAAACTGGGTAGTAGAAAAGGTATGATCAAAGTGTTACTTGCCTTGCTGATGATCCGCGAAACCTAACGATTCGATGTAACAGGCGGCGCACTCCGGGTATTCTATCGCAGACAAACAAACAAGCATACAATAAGTACTCATCTAATGCACAGGTAAAACTCAAATAAGAGATCTAACCAAAAGGTTCAACTTAAGAACTCCGGTTTGCAAAAAGAATCAAATCGAACGAAGCAACGAAAATCAAACGACGAAAGAAAACAACTTCGTTCTAGTAATCTGGATGTAGGGCAAATTTTAAAGTAGCAAAATCTTGTTTAAGTTGGTTAAACGGATAAAGGGTTTCGAGACGAAACTCTAGGCGCTTGAATCGCCTGATTCCGATAAATGAGCGAAAAGTTAAACTAAAACGAAAATCGGATCAGGAATCGCGATCAGAAAAATCGCGGATTTAATCCGAGAAAAAGAAAAATGACGAACGCCGGAATTTTTTTCAGCACGGAAATCGAAACATGACGAACCTCGGCGGCGAGATCCGGCGGCGCCGGCGGCGGACGTCGCCGGTGGCGCGGCGGCGGCTAGGGTGGCGGCGGCGGCTAGGCTGGGGCTGGCTAGGGTTTCCCTCGGGGTGGGTTGCCCTGGCTTATAAAGCCCCCCCCCTCGGGCCGGAGTCCTAGTCGGACACGGCCCATAGGTCGGTTCATTTTTTTTAATTATTCCGCTCGGAAGAAAAATAAAAAGAAATACTAAAAGGACTCCAAAAATTCTGAAATAAATTTTCCTGGGCTTCTAAAATCAAGCCGCACAAGGTGAACATTTATTTGGGCCCTAAATGCAATTTTGAAAAACGAACTTGTTTCCTAAATTCAAATAAAACACCGAAAAACTCCGAAATAAAATCTTATTTGATTTTTTTATTAAATCCTCAATATTTCTTTATTTTGGGAAAGTCATTTTATTCCCTCTCTCATATTTTTGTAATAGAAATAATTGATGATAAAATAAATAAAATCAAATGATCCTATTCTCAAAATTTGAGAAAACTCAAATATGAAAATAACGAAATCCCCAACTCTCTCCGTGGGTCATTGAGTTCCGTAGAATTTCTAGGATCAACCATAATGCAAAAAAAATATGATATGCATGATGATCTAGTGTATAACATTCCAAATTGAAAATTTGGGATGTTACAAACCTACCCCCCTTAAGATGAATCTTTCCCTCGAGATTCGGGTTGGCTAGAAAATAGGTGAGGGTGGTCTTTGAGAAAATCTTCCTCTCGCTCCCAGGTGGCTTCATCCTTCGTGTGGTGGCTCCACTAAACTTTGCAAAACTTGATAACCTTGCTGCGGGTAACTCAGTTGGCAAACTCGAGAATCTTAATTGGTTTCTCCTCGTAGGTCAAATCGTTATCCAACTGAATAGTTTCCAAAGGCACTGTGTCTCTCAACGGTATGTCAGCCATCTCCACGTGACATTTCTTTAACTGAGAAACGTGGAACACATCATGTACTCCTCACAATCCTTCGGGCAATTCCAACTTGTAGGCCACTTCTCCCATACGCTCCAAAACACGATATGGTCCTACAAATCGTGGCGCTAACTTCCCTTTAACTCCAAAACGCTTTGTTCCCCAAAGTGGAGATACTCGAAGATAAGCTCTGTCTCCGACTTCGTAAACTGTCTCCTTGCGTTTAGAATCTGCATAACTTTTCTGTCTGGACTGGGCTACCTTGAGCCTATCGCGAATCAACTTCACCTTCTGTTCAGACTCTTTAATCAAGTCAGGTCAAAACAACTGGCGGTCTCCAACTTCGTCCCATGACAACGGTGTCCTGCATCTCCTTCCGTACAAAGCTTCGAAAGGGGCCATCCTTAAACTGGTGTGGTAACTGTTATTGTAAGAGAACTCTGCATTTGGCAAATTATCGTCCCAACTAGATCCGTAATCTAGCGCACAAGTTCTCAGCATATCCTCCAAAATCTGATTGACTCTCTCGTTCTGTCCATCTGTCTGTGGATGAAAAGCTGTACTGAATTCTAGCCTGGTTCCCAAAGTTTCATGCAACTGCTTCCAGAACATTGAGGTAAACTGGGTTCCTCTATCTGATACGATACTCCTTGGAACTCCATGCAGACGTACGATCCTGGTCATGTATATCTTTGCCAACTTAGCACTGGTATAAGTGGTCTTTACTGGGATGAAATGAGCTACTTTTGTCAATCGATCAACTACAACCCAAATCGAGTCATAGCCTGAACGAGTCCTGGGCAATCCCGTGATAAAATCCATTCCTAACTTATCCCACTTCCATTCGGGTATCGGCAATGGTTGTAACAATCCTGCTGGCTTCTGATGCTCTGCCTTTACTCTCTGACATACATCACAAATTGCTACATACTCCGCAATATCCTTCTTCATTCCGGTCCACCAGAAATTATCCTTCAAATCTAGATACATCTTGGTGTTTCCTGGGTGAATCGAATATGGTGAATCGTGTGCCTCTTGCAAAATCAACTTCCTGATCCTCGGGTCATTGGGCACATAAACACGGCCTTCAAACCATAGGGTGTCGTGCTCATCCTCACGAAATCCTTTAGCTTTTCCTTTGCTCAGTTTCTCCTTTATAGCGGCAATCTCTTTGTCAGCTTTCTAAGCTTCCCTGATTTTATCCATCAAGGTTGACTGAATCTCCATTGCTGCTACATAACCTCTCCGAACTATTTCCAAACATAGTTCACGAAGATTTTCTGCTAACTCCCTTGGTATTTCTCCCGTCATTAATGTATTGACATGGCTCTTACGGCTTAATGCGTCAGCTACTACGTTAGCCTTTCCGGGATGATAATGCAATTTCATATCATAATCCTTGATGAGCTCCAACCATCTCCTTTGTCTGAGATTCAACTCCTTCTGTGTGAAAATGTACTTCAAACTCTTATGATCCGTGTACACCTCACAATGATTTCCAATCAGAAAATGTCTCCATGTTTTCAATGCATGCACTACGGCTGCTAACTCCAAATGATGCGTGGCATAATTCAACTCATGAGGTTTTAGTTGTCTTGAGGAATATGAAACAACTCTTCTCTTGCATAAGCACTGCTCCAAGTCCTCGACGTGAAGCGTCATAATACACCTCATAATCCTTGGTCTGGTCTGGCAAAATCAACACTGGTGAGGTAACCAAATGTTTCTTCAACTCCTGGAAACTAGCCTCACATTCCTCTATCCATATGAACTTGGTATCTTTCTTTAACAACTCAGTCATAGGCTTCGCAATCTTTGAGAAATTCTCAATAAATCTCCGGTAGTATCCTGCGAGTCCGAGAAAACTCCAGATCTCTCCAACTATTGTTGGGGCTTCCCACTTGGTCACGGTTTGAACTTTAGCGAGATCTACTGCTATACCTTCTCCAGATATAACATGTCCGAGGAATCCTACTTCGTTCAACCAAAACTCACATTTGCTGAACTTGGCATATAATTGATGTTCTCTGAGCTTTCCAAGTACCAAACGCAAATTCTCCTTATGTTCCTCTTCATTCTTCGAATAAACCAGGATATCATCAATGAACACTATGACGAACTTATCCAAAAACTCCATAAACACTTTGTTCATCATGTTCATAAAATAGGCAGGTGCGTTAGTCAGACCAAATGACATAACGGTATGCTCGTACAGCCCATACCTGGTGGTAAAATCTGTCTTCGGAATATCCTGTTCTCTAATCTTTAACTGGTGGTATCCTGATCGCAGATCGATCTTGGAAAATACCTTAGCTCCTTGCAATCGATCAAACAGATCGTTGATCATTGGTAGCGGGTACTTGTTCTTGATCGTTACTTCATTCAATCCTCGATAATCAACAACCATCCTTAACGATCCATCCTTCTTCTCCACTAGAAGTACTGGCGATCCCCAAGGTGAAGAACTTGGGCGAATATATCCCTTATCCAGTAACTCCTTAATCTGCTTCTTAATTTCCACCAAATCCTTTGCTGGCATCCTATATGGTCTCTTTGATATTGGACCTGTGCCTGGCAATAGCTCAATCAAAAACTCAATATCTCTATCCGGTGGCATGCCTGGCAACTCCTCTGGAAATACTTCAGGGAAATCCCTTACCACTGGTACTTCCACCTGCACAACTCCTGTTAAGCAATTTACTTGAGTCCTCTTTGGCACATGCCGGGATACATACTTGATCCTTCTCCCTTCTGGTGTGGTAAGCAAAATTGACTTACTAGCATACTCAATATTCCCTTCATACTTTGATAACCAATCCATGCCTAATATCACATCCAATCCTTGAGATTCCAATACTATTAGGTCTGGGGGAAAAACATAGTTACCAATCCTTAATGGTAACCGATCACACCATAGACTAGCCACATACTCTGCTCCGGGCGAGGTAAAACATGGGTGACCTAAGGGCTTGGGTTGGTAGGTTATACTTATCCACAAATCCCCTTGAGATGTATGAATGCGATGCACCAGTATCAAAAAGAACGAGTGCAGTAAATGAC
Organism: Triticum urartu; assembly: GCF_003073215.2. NCBI lineage: Eukaryota > Viridiplantae > Streptophyta > Magnoliopsida > Poales > Poaceae > Triticum > Triticum urartu. Next base: position 90,926,847 of record NC_053022.1, on the reverse strand, counting down.
TTAACCAAAAACTTACCTATTACTGCATCGGGCTGAGCTTCAACCTCCTCCACGCTAACGTGGTTCACCTGTCCCCTGTTAAAAGGGTTCGGCTTCTTCCCAGAACTTCCATTGCCATTTTGGCCTTCAGGACATTCATTGGCATAATGTCCTGTCTTCGAACACTTAAAGCAAGTGACTTGGCTTAGGTCCTTCTTGGCTGGGGTTGATGGGTTGGTGCGGTTCTGGCCGTTGCTTCCTCCATTGCCATTACCATTCTTGGTGCCATTGTGATTGTGCAAGCTACATCCTCCATGGGTATGCTGAAAATGTACTCCCAGTCTAGGGGTAAAACGTGGCTTCTGCTGAGCTCCTGAATTGTACTTTCCTTGCCCCATACTTCCTCTTGCGATTCTCAATTTGCTGTTGCTTCCCTTCAATCATAAGAGCACGATCTACCAACTCCTGATAGTTGTTGAAGGTTGCTACCATCAACTGCATGCTCAACTCATCATTCAGTCCTTCTAGAAACTTCTCCTGCTTAGCTGCATCCGTAGCGACGTCATCTGGGGCATAACGTGCTAGCTTGCTAAATTCCTCCACATACTGGCCAACTGTCCGTCCTCCTTGGCGCAAGTTGCGAAACTCATGCTTCTTCATGGCCATAGCTCCTGCTGAAACATGTGCAGTATGAAAAGCCTGCTGAAACTGGTCCCATGTGATAGTGTCTACAGGGAAAGTGGCTGTGAAATTCTCCCACCATGATGTTGCTGGTCCTTCTAACTGATGTGCGGCAAACTTCACCTTCTCTGCATCTGTGCATCCTGCTGTGGTCAACTCCCTAGCTGTCTTATAGAGCCAATCATCTGCTACTATCGGCTCGATGCTACTGGAAAACACCGGCCAATTCAGCCTAAGAAAACGGGCTAAGTGGTCAACAGGTGGTGGTGGTGGTAGGTTGTTGTTGTTGTTCCCCTGATTCTGATTCTGGACTAGTAACTGCATCAATGTGTTCTGCTGCTGGATCAACTGGGTGAGCTCCGGTGGAAAGGCAAATCTGGGGTCACGTCTCGGAGGCATCTGAGGGTTTAGAAAAGATGAGATATAAGAATAGAGGGGGTCTAAACAGAAAACACTACCCATATGCACATGAGGCAAAAGCAAATAATTCACTTCATTCAATCAAACAAGGGCATACAATCGATCTATCTATCGCAACAAGTGCTCGGACTACTATATTTACATGGTGGACTACTACTACTGATGAGGTGGTCTACTAGAAATATTCTTCGGTTGAAGACTCGATGATATCTGCTCCAGCTTCATCAACATAGTCATCATCACTATCATCTGGATCTGAGTCGGTGCCATCGATGATGATGTAGTCTTCCGGGCTAATCTCCTTGGGTTCTTCGTCTTCATCTACTGGCGTAGGGCCTCCCATAAATATCCCAATCTTCTTGATCAGGTCATCATTCTTCTCCACCAATACTTCAATTTCCTCTTCATAATCTTCACGTGTAGCCTTGAGTTCTTCCTCCAGTTCCTTGATTCTAGTCTTAGCCTTCTTCAGATCTATCATGTCGGCGCACATCTGGTTCTCCTATCGTCGAATGTGCTGGTTTAACTCCTGGACAAAAGTTGCGATTGATCTATCCTTCCTAGTGCTGATCATCTCCCAGTGTTCATCTTGGCGCCCACAAATCTGGTAGATAGTATCCTTGAGATCCTTGCGGTAGACTTCTCCAATGTGTCCCATGGCGATGTGAGCTGCCATGCTCTTTCCTAGACTCCAAGTTGGTGCATCAAAAGAAAACTCTATGGGCTCAGTGACTGGCATGAACGTCCTTCCTGGAACTTGAACTTGAATCATCCAGCGCTCTTCTTCAAGTAAAGTGGTGTTGTAGGTTCCCGTGAAGCTTCGTACTCCTATGTTCGGGTATCTAGTGACTTGCTTCAAGTGACGTCCAAAGGGTGTATCTTCATCCGGTTGTGTGAACTTATTCCTTGCATCCGCCATCCTAAAGAGTAGAAAGGATGAGAGGTCAGAAGAGAAAAGAGTGAATAGTGATCTAGGTCTTTTGCTTAGTGGTCGTGTCCTACAGTCAGCATGTGCTCTGATACCATCTCTTGTAGCGACCAGACCTCAAACAGTCTGATCTCTGTGCTCCGGTGTCATCCCTGGATCAGTAATGCTGACACCACACAGTACTCGGAGGATTTATAGAAGAGTAGCAATCACACACTTATTACATCGAGTGTCTCATAAGAGAACTTGTTACAATAAATATGGCTTAAGGCCATCTAATAACAATAACAGCGGAAGGCTTGGAAGATAAGTGAGTCCATCAACTCCAACGGCATCACTGAGTATAGAACCACGACCTAAAAACTCCTTAATCGTCGTCTGAAAAGTCTGCAACATTAAAGTTGCAGCCCGAAAACGGGTCAGCACATGGAATATGCTGGCAAGGTAACACATAGAGAGTAATGGAATGAAACAGCTATACTATATGCATATTTGGCTGGTGGAAAGCTCTATGGTTACAGTTTTGCGTAAAGCCAATTTTTCCCTACTTCAAAGGAATAAAATTTAATTACTATCATGGTGGTTGTTAAACATTGAGAATGGTTGACAGCATTCTCAATTCCAATTAATCATCATCATTAAACATAACACAACAAAATTAATTTAGAGTAACATGTTGAGATTCACATGATAATCCAAGTACTAGATACTCAAGATGTCCATAACCGGGGACACGGCTAACCATGATTAGTTTATTACACTCTGCAGAGGTTTGCGCACTTTTCCCCACAAGACTCGATCGCCTCCGTTTTGTTTCTCGCACTACATGGTGTTTGAGAAGACGGATGACCGAGACATAGTCTTTCAGAAGCGCTAGCACCTTACGATCGGGTAGACCGTACCACCTACATCCCCTACATCTGCTAGTCTACCACTGTAAGAGTTCGCACAACTTAGTCAACTATGCTAGAGCCCATAATAGCTTGTGGCTGCACACGGAAGTTTCTAGTATGAATAGTCTCATGATCCCTTTGAGCCTGGGTGGCGGTCCAAAAGAAAACAGGCAAGTCCTGGAATACCCAGGTGCCTCAATCCACCCAGATGTGTGTTTAAGTTGCCACCTTAGATAAACCATTAATTAACAATCTCACATCTGTCATGGATTTCACTCACCCAATCCACGTCTACTAGCATAGCATGGCATAATAAGCAAACGTAGAAGTAACTCCCAAAGGTTTGATAATAAACAGGTAATAGGTACTACCTCATCTACTTCCCATCGCACAATTTAATTAGATCCTAATCATGCAATGTGTGAGGATTGATCTAATGCAATGAAACTGGGTAGTAGAAAAGGTATGATCAAAGTGTTACTTGCCTTGCTGATGATCCGCGAAACCTAACGATTCGAAGTAACAGGCGGCGCACTTCGGGTATTCTATCGCAGACAAACAAACAAGCATACAATAAGTACTCATCTAATGCACAGGTAAAACTCAAATAAGAGATCTAACCAGAAGGTTCAACTTAAGAACTCCGGTTTGCAAAAAGAATCAAATCAAACGACGAAAGAAAACAACTTCGTTCTAGTAATCTGTATCTAGGGCAAATTTTACAGTAGGAAAATCTTGTTTAAGTTGGTTAAACGGATAAAGGGTTTCAAGATGAAACTCTAGGCGCTTGAATCGCCTGATTCCGATAAACGAGCAAAAAGTTAAACTAAAACGAAAATCGGATCAGGAATCGCGATCAGAAAAATCGCAGATTTAATCCGAGAAAAAGAAAAACAATTAACGCCAAAAAAAAATCCGACACGGAAATCGAGACGCGACGAACCTCGGCGGTGAGATCCGGCGGCGGCGGTGGCGGACGTCGCCGGTGGCGCGGCGGCGGCTGGGCTGGGGTTGGCTAGGGTTTCCCTCGGGGTGGGCTGCCCCGGCTTATAAAGCCCCCCCCCCCCTCGGGCCGGAGTCCTAGTCGGACACGGCCCGTAGGTCGGTTCGTTTTTTTTTAAATTATTCCGCTCGGAAGAAAAATAAAAAGAAATACTAAACGGACTCCAAAAATTCCGAAATAAATTTTCACTTGCTTCTAAAATCAAGCCGCACAAGGTGAACATTTATTTCGGCCCTAAATGCAATTTTGAAAAACGAACATTTTTCCTAAATTCAAATAAAACACCGAAAAACTCCGAAATAAAATCTTATTTGATTTTTTATTAAATCCTCAATATTTCTTTATTTTGGGAAAGTCATTTTATTCCCTCTCTCATATTTTTGTAATATAAATAATTGATGATAAAATAAATAAAATCAAATGATCCTATTCTCAAAATTTGAGAAAACTCAAATATGAAAATAACGAAATCCCCAACTCTCTCCGTGGGTCATTGAGTTGCGTAGAATTTCTAGGATCAACAAAAATGCAAAAATAAAATATGATATGCATGATGATCTAGTGTATAACATTCCAAATTGAAAATTTGGGATGTTACACCGGGAGAATGAAAAGCGAAGAGGTTGAACCAACAATGAAAATAATTTGGAATCGATCTTGGAAAGGCATATGACTGATGGAATCTGTTCTTACGTCACACTTTGAAAAGAATTTGAGAATAGCTCCGAAAAAATTAGAAGAGACAGGTAAGATCCTAGAAAAAGAACTGTGGGTTATGGCCCACTCAAAAAAACACCGTTGAACGACTTAAAAGAGAGATTGCACCGGTTGAATTAAATGGCTTGAATGAGATAATGATCTCGAAATAGCTTGAATGGATTAAGAATGGAAATACGAATCTCCTGAGATATCTTCTGTACTCCAGAACAAATGAATAGCGAGAAGTGGATGATTAAGAGGTGTGCCGGCATGAGAAAACATTTGGAACGAGGAAAGGATATGATCGACAAAGCTTGAATTGAATCCACCGGAGAAGAAAAGAGAACGAAGAATAATAAACTTGAAGCTTCCTTAGTATCTTCTCGAGAATCACCGGCTAAGAACATGGACGGAAAAGAATGGGGAGACTTCCCATCAATAAAATGGATATTTGATTTGATATCTCTGAGTCCTTGAAGAAAAAGGGTGGGTAGGCAGGAAAAACAAGGCACCTTGGGGACGGATGAAACGAACAACGTTGGGAAAACTTAGAATTGATCTCGTGAATGGGGAAAATGATAGGCTCATCTTGAAGAGAAGCGCACCGGTTGGAAATAGAATTGGGATGACAATCTTGATGACCAAGAGGGATCAGCATCCACATTGAAATATGAGAACACCGCTTAGAAAGAGACATGGAATCAACATTTGACTTCGAAGCAATTTGAATACCACGACTCAAAACAAAACAAAGGATTTGGCTTGCATAATAATCCCGAACAAATACATATGATAGAGATTTACCCAATCCCATATCATGCATTTGTTGGGAAGATATTCGAGGAGCTACTTGAATTCCCACCTATAAACTCCCGAAACTTTTTGGTTATGTAATCAGGTGTTGGGGATACAGGGGAAGCATAATACCTCACCCAAACTAACAATCCCTACATCCAGCTGTATCCATCCCTCAACACATAACCAAGAAACCTTCGGAAATCATGTACCTCAACCTTCAAAAAGCATCTGTTATACGAGTTATGGCAATACTCCCGAACTCCCGCCCCTGTACTGGGTGGCTTCGAGGTTATCTCACCAACAACTGCATAAAAGAGATTTTCGATGCCGGCGAACTCTGGTATTCCAGAACTGCAACGATAAAATTGTGACGACAACGCCTCGGAGCTCAACTCCCCGGGACACTGCCACAACCCTTATATGTTAGGAGGCACCAAGAACAATGTTCTCGTCACAAAAATATCGGAACGATTCCAAGATACCCACGTGATCCTAAAAAAATTCATGAAATTTGAGGAGAGGAAAGTCAAAACATCTACGTCAGGAGGCCTCACCAAAGTGACGAAGAGACTGAGGAGTAAAAATAATCCTATTCTCCGATATATATAATCCTAAGACTCAAAACATTTTGTTCTAGACTCAACAAAGTCAGCGGTTCGATCAAGAAGGGGGCTCGTAAGTCGGGGATGGATCTGATTACCAACTTATAACGCCCACAATGCGGCTATATCTCCCACGTGTCGAGGCACGACTTAGAGGCATAACCGCATGGTGGTTTTGTTGCAAGAGGGGTAATCTTCACACAATCACATGTACTGAATAAGAATGGAATAAGGAGTTGGCTTACAATCGCCACTTCACACAAATAACAAGTTAAACATACATCATCCAAAGTACAATCAAGGTCCGACTACAGAACCAAAATAATGGAAGACAACCCCAAATGTTAGATCCCCGATCGTCCCAACTGGGCTACACTACTGATCATCAGGAAACGAAACATAGTAACGACCATGGTCCTCGTCGAACTCCCCCTTGAGTTTGGTAGCATCACATGCACAGGTATCATCGGCACCTGCAACTGTTTGGAAGTATCCGTGAGTCACGAGGACTCAGCAATCTAACACCCGTGAGATCAAGACTATTTAAGCTTATGGGTAGGATAAGGTAATGAGGTGGACCTGTAACAAGCGCTAAACAAATATGGTGGCTAACATACATAAATAAGAGTAAGATGAGAAGCTACGCAACAGTCGAAAAGCTATAAGTGATCAAGAAGTGATCCTGACACTAATAACGTTCAAACATAACCCAAGACCGTGTTCACTTCCCGGACACCGCCGAAAAGATACCATCACGGCTACACACGCGGTTGATTCATTTTAATTAAGTCAAGTGTCAAGTTCTCTACAACCGGATATTAACAAATTCCCATCTTCCACATAATCGCGGGCACGACTCTCGAAAGTTTATACCCTGCAGGGGTGTCCCAACTTAGCCCATCACAAGCTCTCACGATGAACGAAGGATATTCCTTCTCCCAGAAATACTCGATCAGACTCGGAATCCCGGTTACAAGACATTTAGACAATGGTAAGACAAGACCAGCAAAGCCGCCCGATGTGCCGACAAATCCTGATAGGAGTCGCACCTATCTCGTTCTCAGGGCACACCGGATGGGCCAGACATTGGGTTGGCACAGACCCTGGTTGCCCATGGGGCATCAGACATCGCCCAGGTTGGACCAACACACTCAGAGGAGCACTGGCCCAGGGGTTTAAAATAAAGATGACCCTTGAGTCTGTAGAACCCAAGCGAAAGGTATAGGTGGTAGGTAGGCAAATGGTAAAACCAAGGATGGGCCTTGCTGGAGGAGTTTTATTGAAAGTGAACTATCGAGGGGGTCCCATAACCCCAACTGCGTAAGGAACGCAAAATAAAGGAACATAACACCGGTATGACGGAAACTAGGGCGGCAAGAGTGGAACAAAACACCAGGCATAAGGCCGAGCCTTCCACCCTTTACCAAGAATATAGATGCATTAATTAAATAATAGATAATGTGATATCCCAACATAATCATGTTCCAACATGGAGCAATCTTCAACTTCACCTTCAACTAGCAACGCTATAAGAGGGGCTGAGCAAAAGCAGTAACATAGCCAAACAACAGTTTGGTTGGAATGTGGGTTAGAGGCTTGACATGGCAATATGGGAGGCATAATAAAACAAGTGGTAGGTAGCGCGACATAGCGATAGAATGAACAACTAGCAAGCAAGCACTACAAAAAAAGACACATCCATGACATTTTGGGCCGAACGAATTTTTTTCTGTCATACATATGACACTTATATGACGATAATTGTGACAAAACCCGGTATCATCATAGATGTGGTGGGCTCCTACTTCTATGACAAAAAATCATGACAGAAAATGGGCTTTTCGTCCTGGGCGGGCCGGAGACGCAGCTGCATGACATTCTTTGGGCCGTCCATGACGGAAAAAACTGTGGTAGAAGCGAGGGGGAGAAAATTTTCGGGGAGTTCCCGGTTACGGTGGGAGGTCGGGGGCCGAGCGATGCGCGTTTCTCTCGTACATGTACGCGCGTGTGTGTGAGGCGTTGGCTCTAACTGAACCCGAGCGATGCGTTGGGCTCTAACTGAACCCGAGCGATTGCACTGCAGGCTACGCGTTACTGAACCCGAGCGATCGATCGATGGTTGTTAACTGAACCCGATCGAGCGATTCCTTGGCTACTGCTGCTAACTGAAGCCGATCGATGGGATGAACAGTGAGCGTTGCGGGGGGGGGGGGGGGGGGGGGGGGGGGGGGGGGGGGGGGGGGGGGGTTGGATGAACAGTGAGCGATGGCATTGCCTCTGGATGAACAGGACCCCGTGGTGTGGTGGAGGGCTGGATGAACAGTAGACGGTGGAGGGGTGCCCGTGGAGGGGTGGATGAATAGGACCCCATGGTGTGGAGGGCGGGATGAACGGTAGACGGTGGGGGGTGCCCGTGGAGGGGTGGTTGAACAGGCCCCTATGGTGTGGAGGGCTGGATGAACAGTAGACAGTGGAGGGGTGGTTGAACAGTAGCCGGTGGAGTAGCGCGCGGTGGAGGCTGGATGAACAGGAGCCCGTGGAGGCTGGAGGAGGTCTACGGTGGATGAACAGTAGCTCGTGGAGGCTCGAGGGGGGCGACGGTGGAGATGAATAGTATCCCGTGGAGTCCGTTTTGCGGTACGCCACACCCCTCCCAATGAACAGGAGCCCCGTTTCGACCGTAGCGCTCCAACACAAGTCCGTTTCCTCCGTTTTGCGGTACGCCACACCCCTCCCGATCAACAGGACCCCCGTTTCGACCGTAGGAGGTCCGTTTCCTCCGTTTTGCGGTACGCCACACCCCTCCCGATCAACAGGACCCCCGTTTCGACCGTAGGAGGTCTGTTTCCTCCGTTGTGCGGTACGCCAGGCCTCGTTTCCATCGCCTCTTCCATCCAAGCCCTCCCGATGAACACGACCACGCATTCCATTCTGACCCATGAACACGACGACGACGCTGTTTCTCCGTTCTGACCCAGCCATGTACACGAGCCCTCGCCGTACGTATGTGCGAGTAGGCGTTCGAGACCCCGCCCGTATGTACACATATGTGGCCGTATTTTCTTTCTTGCACCCTGGCCATTGTACGTACGTGTACATGCTACATGCGTGCCTCTACTACGACACGTGTGCGCCTCTACATCCACCAGTATATATGTACATACACGTTCGCGACCAGAATGACAACGCTACGTATGCTTCGACCAGGTGGGTCCCGACTGTCAGGCACTTCCTTGCGTGCGAAGGTGTAGCTGGTGGGTCCCAGCAGTCAGGGGGGAAACGTTTTTTTCGCGAAATACGGTGGCCCGTCTGGTGGGTCCCTGCTGTCAGGTGGAGGAAACATTATTTTCCGCGTAATAAGGAGGCACTTCCTTGCTGCGGCCATGGACCCAGCTGTCAGCCTCTCCACGTACAGTCCACGTCCGATGGAAGTCGTTCCTTGACCATGTTAACCACGCCGCGCCGAGAGCACCAGGGCAGAGGACAACGGCGAGGCCTAGGAAGGGGACGACGCGGAGCCGGGGAAGACGCAGTAGTGGAAGCCTGCGCGAAGAGGAGTACGAGGGTTCACTGGTTCGGCTGCGGTGTGAGGCTGCCGTCGCCGCAGAATAACAGGGGGTGTGGGTGAGTAGAGGGATGGCCTGGCCAGCGGACGAAGCGGTGAGGCCTCCGCGGCATCACAGCCGGCCACAGGAGGTAGGAGCATGTGGCACGACCGGCGCTGCTTTGGGCGGCTGGAGCAAGAAGACCAGAGGTTGAAGAAGCACTACAGCCCATGGACGCACATCGTACGGTCACTGGAGCTAGAATCGTTCATATTGACTAAAGTTGACAAAGGCCCCCGTCCCAGTCAACTTAGTAGGCCCACAAGTCAGCCTCCCACCATGGTGGATCCCAGCTAGCAGGGGGAGTATTCATTTTTTTGTGCGTAATAAGGAGGCACTTCCGGTGGGTCCGAGCTGACAGCGGGGGGAATGTTTTTTTTCGCGAAATATGCTGGCCCGTCTGGTGGGTCCGAGCAGTCAGGGGGGCAATGTTTTTTCATGAAATAAGGTGGCCCGTCCGGTGGGTCCCTGCTGTAAGGTGGAGGAATAATTATTTTGCGCGTAATAAGGAGGCACTTCCTTGCAGCCGCCTGGACCCAGCTGTCAGCCTCTCCACGTACAGTGCTCTTCCAATGGAAGTCGGTCGTTGACCACGTTGACCACGCCGCGCCGAGAGCACCAGGGCGGTGGTCTGGACGACGGCGAGGCCTAGGAAGGGGACGACGCGGAGCCGGGGAAGACGCAGTAGTCGAAGCCCGCGCGGAGTGGAGTACGAGGGTTCACTGGTTCGGCTGCGGTGTGAGGCTGCCATCGCCGCAGAATAACAGGGGGTGTGGGTGAGTGGAGGGATGGCCTGGCCAGCGGTGGGAGTAGTATGGGGGCGGTGAGGCCTCCTCGGTAGCACAACCGGCCATGGGAGGCAGGAGTAGGCGGCACGACCGGCGCTACTTTGGGCGGCTGGACCAAGAAGACCAGAGGTTGAGGAAGCACTACGACCGTTGGATGGACATCGTACGGTCACTGAATCTAGAAACGTTATTATTGACTAAGTTAACAAAGCCCTTGGTACGCTCCAACTTAGTAGGCCCACAGGTCAGCCTCCGAAACGGTGCACCCCAGATGTCAGGGGGAGGAATCATTTTTTGGGCGGCCGAAGCTCAGAATATCTGAAATTGAAGAAGAAGCACGACATCCGTTGGATAGACATCCAACGGCAACTGTTGCTAGAACCGTGTGTTGACTATAATAAGTAGGCAAAGCCTTGCATACGCGTCAACTTATTTTTCTAGGGGACACGTCACTTAGTAGGCCCACAAGTGTGTGGCAGAAAACTTATAGCCCATTTACGTTTTGTAAGAATGTACAACCCATTTTGGAATTCTAATGGAATTTACAACAGCCCATTTACAGTTTGTTAAAAGTATAACCCATTTTCTAGCTAGGACAATGATTAATAATTTCAACCAACCGTTGAAGATAGAATTCAATAAAATTTCCCACATTTTGATGGGCTCCGAAATATTTTTATCCCGAAATTTCTAGTCAGATTAAATATAAATTTGTATTACGTAAAATATAACGAAACATTGCGCGCGCAACAATGAAAATTTAAGATTTTCAAAATCCATAAATAATATTTTATAAACTAATTTCGTGTTTGGTGCATTTTTTATAGTTACTGCCCAGTTTTTATAATTACATCCCATTTATTATTTTTAAAGCCCATTTTCCTGTTAAGCCTAATGCATCCCTCCTAGGAAAGATTTGCGGCCCAGCGGGTATTCCTCAAAAAGACGTATAGCTAGGCTAGCTATTTTCATCTTGAAAAAATTAGTATCTGGGCTGGATATCTGGCCTGGGCTAGACGGGCCACAGCCCGCCCAGTTAATACCCTGCTCTCCTCAATACTGCTCGAGCTGCTTGGTCCCAGCTGTCGGCCGCACCTTGTGCAATTCTCTCGTTTATATTGACTACATAGGTTGACAATGGTGTGGGACCGTGATGTCAGGAAACCAGGAGAAAGCAAAAAAATAGTTGTACATAATAAGGAGGCACTTGCGTACGTACGGCTATGGCCCTAGTGGGTCCCTAGTGTCATCCAGTCAAAATAAATTCATCTCCTGAATCCTCATGTTCGTTGACGATGTTAACAATGCTTAGCGCCACGGCGATCGCAACAACTCGAAGGACAACGGAGAGGGCCTCGCAGGCCCTACAGATGGTCTGATACAGCACCCGCTACTCATTCAGGAAGCCAGGATCATCGGACACCTATGAGCACCTTCGAGAAACTGAGACGGCATGAAATGGTAAGGCCGCGCTTGGGAGCTCTGGTTTATTTCAAACCTATATTAACATACAAGTGTAATTTACTCGTCATCGAAAACAACGCATAAAATACAGGCGTAATGAAACCGAGGCCCCGAGGTCTGTAAGTAAAACTGGCGGGTTATGCGTGTAATTTGAGAGACCAGTGTATATTTTACGAGCACTGCTATATGGACGACATTACCAGACGATACATGCACGACGTGCGTATCATGCCATCCATGGGCAAGGCTGAAACAGCAGCTAACGGCTGGATTAGCAATCGTCCGAGTGTCGTTCAGCGTTTTTAGCATGTGTCAAGTACTTCCGATATTTTACTAGTCGAAGTCGACCAACCAAGCACCTTCGCCCGAGACCATCTGCTTTAATTTACAAGTGTCAGTTTTACAAGCGGTTTTGGTTGGAAAACGACGATCCAATCATGGCCTAATATCATGAGTTGGTCGGAAGATCATATGGTTTCACGTCTAACCAACCCGACTTGTCGCATAGGCTATGAATGAAACATCAGACGATGAACTTCTTAAGCACGGAAACAACAGAAGAGGATGATCTTCTTAACAAGCAAATCACTAGCATTAGATCGACATGCAAAACAATATGAAGCATTATTCTCAGGAGGCAAGGTGAACAGCTCGTGATGCCGCATGCCACAACATTCCAAGCTCAACTTTGCAATCAAACACAAGGCCTGGCATTACATAGACAATATTCAGAACAAACTCTTAACACAGGAATATCTCAGCAGAGTAACTATCTACTTCTAAACTGAATACAGGAATAGGAAAAAACACTCGACGCTTCTGGCTAACATCAATGAGAAAATTTTGACAAGGTTTTCCAATTCCAATATATTAAACTAACGTCTTCTTGCTAACATCAATGATTAAACTTTGACAAGCTTTTCCCATTCAAAATATGTAATGCCTATGATCGTGGAGGCACTCCACGTGTTGTTAAATTGCCAATGGTCTCTGCAGACTAGTCATGTCACCGGTGTCTAATAATACTCTGTAAATCTTCTCGGTCATTCCTTCTATAATGTAGCGCAAACAGTGACTGCTTCTTTCTGCAAAGTGGAACGACCAACTGGACCCAGTAATGCAGCAGTTTGCCTTGGACACATTGGCTCCTTTTGTGCAGTTGAACTAAAATCGAAGTCGGAATAAAACCGAGCTTTAATTTTGATATCCCTGTAAGCATCAAAAGGTATAAGGGAAACAATTACTGAGAAATAATGGTTAATGACTTGTACTCCCAGAAGAAAAACATCTACTGATCTACCTTATCTTAATGGGAAACAAAGCAGGAGAGTAGCAATTCTCAATCAGTGTGATTCATTCATATTAACTGAGACATTATCTTAACAATGCCTTGTTTCAAGATGTATAAAGAATGAAAAAGAAGAAAAGTATCATTCCTAAAACAATGCGACTGATTCATTTTCACAGAGACATTATCTTAACAATACCTTGGTTAAACATGTAGAAAGAACTACAAAGAAGGATAGTACCATTTGTAAAACACTGTAAGTCTGTAACTGATATATAATAACAGAGACATTATCTGAACAATACATTTCTTAAACATGTACTCCGGCCGATCCCTAACAGAAATGGTACTCCTGCCGATCCCTAACAAGTGTTTGCACTTTTGAACTAAGATTCAGTAGTTAATTCGGAGGAAGGTCGGTACTGACCATTCAAGACCAAGATTTGAAACAACTCGTGAGGAAGATCTCACAGAGATCTCAACACATATGTGGAAATCCGGTCTCATTTTGTGCAGTTCCACCAAAATTAACCGAAGCAAAATGTCGCAATAGCAACAAGTTGAAAAGATATCCCTGTTTTAACAGAGGCAAAAAAGGAATCAATTACTGGCCAATAAAGGAGGATGAAACATGCGGCCACAAAAATGGTAATCCAGCCAATCCCTAACAAGTGTTGCAGTTTTGAAATAAGATTCAGTAGTTAATTCTGAGAGTGGCATCAATTACTGGCTTATAAAGGGGGTGAAGCTGAATTTGTTGTAACAAAGCAACAAGCATCATGTCTGGGTTGGTCCCATTTTTGTTCACTACTTAATGGGAAAAGACAGCAATACAATAGCTTCAATTCAACATTTATTTAAAATAGTACCAATACAAGTAGCACAACATCTCAAAGCACACTGCACAATCATGTGGATGAAGGCCTGTACTGACCTTTCATGAGACCAACAACGATAAAATACGAATCTGCCAACACGAATAGGAAATCCAATCTCGTTTTGTGCAGTTGCACTGAAATCAAGCAAAGTGTTTCACGTAGCGAAGCAAAATGTTGCAATAGCAACAAGTTGAATAGATATCCCTGTTTAAATAGAGGCAAAAAAGGAATCAATTACTGGCTAATAAAGGAGGATGAAACATGCGGCCACAAAAATGGTAATCCCGCCAATCCCTAACAAGTGTTGCAGTTTTGAAATAAGATTCAGTAGTTAATTCTGAGAGTGGCATCAATTAATTGCTTATAAAGGGGGTGATGCTGAATTTGTTGTAACAAAGCAACAAGCATCATGTCTGGGTTGGTCCCATTTTTGTTCACTACTTAATGGGAAAATACATCAATACAATAGCTTCAATTCATCATTTATTTAAAATGGTTGCATCTATTCATATTAACAGAGACATTCTCTTGAAAAAACATTCGTTAAAAAATGTAATTTACTTTTAACAGTGGCATTGCTTCAATTTTCCGGCGGCATTCTTAGATTAAAAACAGCAAAATAGCTGCATGGGACATGCCAGCACCATGTGCGTCCACACGTATAAATGGGTGATGCAGAGTATGTAGCCAAGCAGCATATATGCGCTGGTCCTATATTTGTTCTCTTTGAACCTTCTTCCTATGTGAGGGCAACAAATCTAGTCGTGCACAAACTACCCGACCCCCAGTTTCTTTCCCTTTTCAACAAAGAGATCGGTTCCTTACAGATGTGTGTACTGGGTTACCCCCTTTTTCCCTTTTCGACCTACAAAGCGGTTGGATAGCCAGTCTATACTACTTTCCGCCCCTCCTTTCCTCATTGAACCACGTCCTAGATTCTTGCTCCAGCCCACCGCACCCTTCTTTCCTCTTTGAACCAAGACCTAGATTCGACTACAGATCGAAAAAGATCCACATGCAGCTAGAGCAACGACGGTTTCAAAGAAACTTATACCTTAGGGTCATCGGGATGTGGCAAGGCGTGCGGCGGGAGGCCGGATCTGCCCACACTCACGTACGGTAGCAAGGAAGAAGGGGTCGGTGGCCCTCCCGCATAGGCGCTGGGTGAAAGAGAACAGCGCAGCCGGTAGTGGATTGCCTCCCTCGCCGAAGGCGATAGAGTGAACGTTGCACCTCCTCCCCTTCCCGGTGCGATGGGATACGAACGCCTCCTTCACCAGCTGTGAGGGGGGAGAGAGACAAGAGGCCAATGCAATCTTGTTTAGATCTGGTGAAGAGAGGGTGAGAGACTGTGAATATAGCAAACCCTAGCAAATGAACGCTGAGCCTCCAGCGTGTAACATATATGTAGTGCGGCGAGCGTGTGGAGAGTGCAAACCCTAGCAAAAAAGTGCTGAGGCTCCCGCTTATATATCTCCATCTCCAATCATATTTGTCCAACTGGCACATTATTTACGTTGTTAATTATATACGCAGCAATATTAACGTACATCATCTCTTGTTTGCGCACGTCCGGACCGCTGCCATGGCCGGTCCTGACCAACCCGAACCCTCTTCATCACCCGCGCGTGCTTCCCACCCAAAACGGTCAGTGCCACATTCATGCCCGGCCAGAGTGGACGTGACCTCTCACTGGTGCCTGCATTGAAGCGGCGCGCCGGCCGAGATAGCGTCACCCGCACCGCTTTCGGGTGCACGCGGCTGCTCCGCGTTCAAAGGTCGTAATAGCCAGCTACAAAATGCATGTAAAAAGTTCTTGAGAGTCCGTGCTACAGCTAGCTGTCCTCCCCCAACTCGTCAATCTCTTCCAGTAGTGTTAGTACTCCATGGCGCGATCCATTGACAAGTAGGCGGGAGAGTTATGGTATACTACTCGGTTTGCGGTGAGTGGCATGCCGAGTGACCGTGTGAGACACGAACACGACAGACATGATTTAAATGTTGGTTTTGCTCGATGGCGCGATCCAATGAAACGAAACGTTGGTTTCTCTCTGTTTCCATTTTTTCTCCAGAAAAACGGAAACTTTTCCACTCCATTTTCATTCCTATTCCAAGGTTGCCCCATTACAACATTCCATCAAATACAAAGGAAAACTAACACGCATGCTGATGCATCTCAATGATTCACAGATCATAGCCAATATTTAATTCACAACTAAAGAAAAAAGTTGTGAGAGCATGTACGAAAGGAAAACTACTGATGGGGTCACTACGACTTAAACCCTAAACCCTAAACATGATTTAATTTCCTGGCCAGGTAGAACCTGTCGAAGGAAAGATGACTGGCACCCTCGGATCATACGATGCTTTTGTGCAGTTCCACTAAAATCGACCTGAGCATCCCTAATGGCAAAGATATTGAAGAAGTGTGATTAGAATAATAGTACTAGCACTAGTTCATGAGACATAAACTCATCACAAGTAGAAGCCGGTAGAAGTAGAGAAAGATCGACATGGAGATGGAGCTACGGCAATGGAGCAAGCTGGATCCAAAAGGAAGATGGACTACCTGGGACGTCGGGCTGTAGCTAGAAGGGCGGTTGGGACGCGGCATCGGCCCATACCGCGGTGACCCCCGATTGGGACGCACTGACTGTGGGTTTTCTACCTCGCCGATGTCGATCGCGTCTACGCAGAACATTGTTCCCTTCCCCTAGCTACGGGATCAGGCCCGTCGTTCTATGCTTGTGAAGAGAGCAACCTAAGCAAGCAGGCTTGTAGCTTAGGCTCCTACTAGTGTATATATATAGTGGTTTTCTTTTTCTCTCCATATCAACCATTTTATATTGCGTACGTGTCATTCAAGAGTGAAATGATGGTTGCTTCTTCCAACTAACTTACTGTGTGATTTGACTACTCCTTAGTGGCCCCTACACGTAGTCCCCCTACGTGTATGCAACAGTCACACGTACACATGGATGCAAAAATGCGCGTGATGCCCTAATGCATGCATGTCCGAGCACACGACGGAACACACATGGTGACGCTCAAGTGCTCAACCTACCCGTGCATGCACACACATACTCAGTCAGGGTGAGCTAGTGACCGTATGAACACTGGAAAATATATATATTGAGCGCAATGAGCGTATCATGAAGTCCACTGACCGTATTTTTATAAATATACAGTGACAGATAGTGTATTTATCTCGTTTGAAATTAAGCCATGTTAACCGGAGAGGAGGCAGCATGGACTAGCATTACCTTGATGTGTCCCGTCAACTTGCCGAACGAGGAGAAGGTTGCAGGACGGGAGAAGCTTGCGCGTGGTGGCTCGCAGGACAAGGAGAAACTTTTGACTAATGCAAGCTCTCCCTCGCTCAGGCGGTGGACATGCAACAGTTAATTCGGTGTCAGATTGCCAGAAGCATACTACACTATACTACTAGGAACCGGATGGAGGAGCGTATGCACTCTTATTATAATTTTTAAATGTGATAAAGCAATCTTCAACACATTTGGTTCTCTTCGAGGGTTCTCGCATGTGATAATGGAAGTTGATTGCATGGAACACTCGCCACAATTCTCGCTTAATTCTGGCTCATATCCTATTACAAATAGTAGCGCTCAATAATATTTCCTCTTTTTTTGTTATCCAGCATGTAAACAGGTCAGCAAACCTTGCGGCGCATCTTCATGAGAACCATGCTTGCTACACTTTGAATGTGGCCGAGAGCTGGCTTGATGAAACACCTCGCTTCCTACTTCTTTTTTTGGCTTCCTAGTGACCAGTGTCTTGGCTGATTGTCCTAAGAAGGCTTATATATGAATAAAGCTCTCTCATTTACCCGCAAAAAAGATTAAGCCATATTAACCGGAAAGGAGGGAGTATGGACTAGCACTACTTTTTGGTGTGTCCCGTCAACTCGCAGAACAAGGAGAAGCTTGCAGGACAAGGTGAAGCTTGCTTACGCCTTTTGACTAATGCAACCTACCCTCGGTGGACATGCATCAGTCCATTCGGTGTCAGATTATCAGAGGCATACACTGTAGTACCCAACATGCGGAGTACCATCATTGTTCGACTTCACAAAGGGGTGAAGAGCCAAGTGTAGTACTAGTATGCATACTTGGTTTTGCACCTTCATACTACTCCACCCTCCGTCATAGTTTATAGGGCACGCTTCATTATGATGCATTTCTCTCAATGCATTTCCACCACCAGAGAGACTTTAGACGCATTTGGTTTAATGCTCAATTAATTAGGGCGTGGTAACCGCAATCAAGTCCACAATTTTCTCTCCATGTACTGTAGTACTATGGAGTGCATGCATGTGTGTACCCGGGGTGGAAGCACTGCATGCATGTGTGTATGCATTATTCCCTCTAGTAATAGACGCCGTGCTATAACTACCTATGCTATTTTTCAGGCCGATCGCTAGTTGCCTTGGTCCCACAGATTTTTTTTCTTTTTTCTGAAGCGCGCTGTATAAACAGTGACCGATGGACTAGTATGAGCGGATTCAAAGAAGAGCGTATTGATGGTTGCTTCTTCAGAGCAACTTACAGTGGGAAAGGTGGGGCATATGATTTGACTGCTCATTACTCACTATTAATGCGGCGCAACGACCGGGCTGAGTCCCCCATGCGGTTGTGCACTACCCCCTCGGTTCTTAAATATACTCTGGAGTATTAGTCTTTCTAAAATATGTTGAAATCTTTGTTAATACGAATAGAATATTTAGGAACGGAGGGAGTACACATATGAAGCAAAATGAGTGAATCTACACTCTA
The DNA here is from genome assembly GCF_003073215.2 of Triticum urartu. NCBI lineage: Eukaryota > Viridiplantae > Streptophyta > Magnoliopsida > Poales > Poaceae > Triticum > Triticum urartu. The sequence goes on along the minus strand of NC_053022.1, from coordinate 90,908,028 downwards.
AAATATGCCCGTTTGAAATTTGTAAAAAGACAAATATTTAGGAACGAAGGAGTATAATTTCGTGCATGGCACATGGACCCGGATGATGAAGAGGCTTCTGGCAATGCTATCAAGCTTCCATCATTTGTTTACATAATTGACGTACTATACAAATAATTTTCCAGCGACATGAAATTGTACAATGGTGTGAGCTTTCAGCTTTTGTTTCGCGTGTCTTGCCATCGATGCTCTTTCGGAAACAATAAAAAGCTAACTTCCTTGCTAATGCATGTCAATTATTAGCAGATCAGAGCTAATAATTACATCACAACTGAAGACAAAGTTGTGAGAAGGTGTTAAATTAAAATTGATCCATGCTTTCATTGGCAGCAACGTCCCCCCAGCTCTGTCTAAATCAACAAGGCATGTTGGGAAAAAAGTAGCTGTCTGGAGCATGCAACATTCCGATCATTTTGTGTAGTTCCACTAAAATAGAGTTGAGCGTCCCTGTTCCAAAGATATCAAGTGTGATTACGATAATAGAGGACTGCTGATGAAACAATAAACACACAAATAGAAGCCGGTCACCTTTGCGGTCTCTCTTAAGACTAACTAGTTGGAGAAGATTAGGCTCGGAGTTGGATGAGGAGGATAGAGCAAAACCAATCTCCCTTTGTGCAGTCGCACTGAAATGTAGAGACGTTTCCTGTGTGACATTTTAGTACAACTGCACAAAACACTCTTAAGAAAAAAGTGATTTGTGCAGTTCACCAAAAGGTCGCAATAGCAATGAGGTGAAATGGATAGCCCTGTTTGCAAAAAAAAGGTAGAAAGGAAACAATTACTGGCCAATAACAGTTGATGACACATGCGATGACAAAAAAGAAGCATATTCCTTGTCCTAAGGGAAGATAACAACACGGTTGTGTTTGTCTAAAACGGTGTGAGGACGAGAATGCAATATGGAAAGTACGTCGGACGAGCTACGTTTTGGGCAAAGAACTATGGAAGATCCACATGCAGCGACGTGGGAAAACGGGCAGTGGAGCAAGGCCGGAGGGGATACCTGGAGGTCGTCGGGATGTAACTAGGTGAGCGACGGCGGGCGGAATCTACGAGCAGGTGGCGTAGGCCCTGCCGCGCCGGAGCTTGGTCAGAGAGAACGGCGTGTACCGCAGATTGGGACGTGCTACCTCGGCAACATCGAACGGAAAAATCATGCACTTCCTTCCTTTCCCCCAGCGGACGGGATGCGGCCGAATCAGTGACCAACAGTGAGAGAGAGAGAGGCCACCGCACTCCCTTTCCCCCGGCGGACGGGATGCGGCCGGATCAATGACCAACGGTGAGAGAGAGAGGCCACCGCACTCCCTTCCCCCGACGGACGGGATGCGGCCGGATCAGTGACCAACGGTGAGAGAGAGAGAGAGAGAGAGGCCACCGGAGCCTTGTGTGAGATATTCTAAAGAGCGGACTACCTTTTCCTCCATAAAAATCGTTTTACATTTTGTGTACGAGCCATTGAGCGCTATAACTTTATTTAAAAATAATGCGGCAACGCATCAAGTCGAACTTTGTTTCGTGCACGCATCGTACACGACCTCCCTAGGTAAACAACCGCTACAGGAGTTCAAATTAGCACGTGGGCTGCCATTTCGTAAAGAAATGAGCTCCACCATGTACCCACGCGGGTGTGGCTAGGCACGAAGCGTGAGTACGTGCATGGTGCACCTATTCTCTTCTTGTATAAGTACACTACCTACGTGGGGTTGTGTGAGAGAGATACAAACCTAGAGAGATATACTATGTGGGTTCTTGAGAGTTTTTTTGGGGGGGGGGGTTAATCAAAAAAAATTAACATATGCAATGTGTGTGAAATAGAGTCCTGGATATAACATATATATAGAGGGGGCGATCCACGAGAAGAGAGTGGAGGTATCATCGGCTTGAGGTGTCTATAGAATCGAAGAGAGGGATGATGTGTGTGTGTGCGCGCACGCGTGCGATCAATAAAGAGTGCCATCGAATTTGTGTGTGCCCATGTCAAAGATATAGAGTGGCTGGCCTACTGGAATGTGAGATGGGACATGTGCAGTTTGTCTCTGTGGCATGGATACCTACCTGCAGCGCTCGACTATCGGTGTGTGGTGGGGGAAGAGGGAGGCCCAATTAACTATAGAGGTACTATGGCTGGTATATGTGTGGAGGAGGAGCGAGGCCTACCTCATGTATTAAGGATATCGATCTGCCTCATGTATTAAGGGAGATCGATCGGCATCCATGCATATGTGCAAGAGATGAATAAGGTTGGGAGAGAGACAAAGCTAGAGTGTTGGAGGGGGTGGTAGTGGAGTTGCTTCTAACAAATGGTGGGATAGGCTTGCTAGACAAATGGAGGGCACGCCCGCAATATCAATAAGAGAGGAGATGGCTGCTTGTTGTCTGTGCACGTGCGTGTGAGAGACGGGTCAGGAGGCATGCACGAATGATGAGGGGGACGATGTGGCTGTGGTAAGCAGACGTAACTACATAGGAAGATCAATCGCCCTTTGTAAGAGAAAGGAGAGACATAACTTGTGAGGTACGTCGATCGATGGGCAGGGGTAGTTAAAGTCGATCTAGGTATATGTTGGGAGATCGATCGGTATACATGCATGTGCGTGTTAGAAGCAAATGAGGCACGAGGAGAAGGATAGAGAGAGAGGGATGCATGTAGGAGGTGGTACGAGATGCATACTATATCGAGGGGGAGGAGTGTGCGAGTACGAGAACGATGAAAAGAGTGGTGGGAGTGAGGCATGGATGGTGACAAGAGAAGAGGGGAAGGTTGTGTTTGTGCTAGGCACACCTGGCTAGAGAGGCATATCGATCGATGTGTGCCGTAAAGAAGGAGCTGGGGGGCCTACACACACCGTGGGTGAGCGACCTAAAGTGAAAACACGAATTTGCGCGATGGAGCTAGAGAATGCTGAGGGAGGGTGCATGCACAATAGAAATTTATCACTAGCTACAAAGATAAGAGGGTTGTGTGGGTGTAAAAGACGAATAGAGATCATATATACTTCATTATAAAAAGCGAATTTGGATATTTGAAGAATTTATCATAGTGTTTAAAACCGACGGATGTGTGAATATATATAACGGTGATAAACATGGTGTGGTTATGAACATGGTATACTACATTTAATATATTTTATCTCTACTCTTATAAAAAACGGAGTTGTTGATGATGGTGTGCCTGCCATCCTGCATTATAGGCCGTCTGATTTATATCTGGCGGATAGCAAGGAAACTTTGATGGTTGAAGTTGGCAACAATCATGATTGTAGATTCTTATTGAAATAGAGAAAGGAATTCAAATTTAGTTTGAATTGCAGCGGTAGTATAGACATTTCGAATGCACTAAAATGTTGGTATGAGTAGGTTACATGCGTTATACAGCAAGCGAAAAAATTTAATCGGACATAACATGGATTCATACTCCCTCCTTCCATCTACATAGGGAGTAATGAGATTTTTAAGACCTCCTTTGACTATTGACAAGATTAATAGTACATGACATGCACAATGTGAAAATTATATCATTGAAAGAACCTTTCACAGACGAATTTAACGGTGTGCTTTGTGTAAGTTGCATGTCATATATCATTGCTCTAATATTTGGTCAAAGTTAGCATCGAAAAACGCATTAGGCCCTATATAGATGGAAGGAGGGAGTAGCTTTGAATAGAATTTGTATAGTAAAACGGGTCAAGACTCTCTCTTTGTGTGGTGTGAATAGTTTTATTTTTTCGTTTTCTTTTTGGTTGAGGGAAGTGCGAATTGATTTGGTACGTACAAGTACAATATTACGACACGTTAGGCTTGTCCCTGAAATTCAACCCGCGTCTTGTTATATCCCGAAAATTCAGATATCGTGCTCCCAAAACTGGCGCCTTCACAACCCGCACCTTGCTATCCCGAAATTACAACGCGCGCGAAAACTCCCTCCAGCTGCCAAATCCCGACACGCGAAATCCCCCTTCTAACCCTGAGCCAAAAGCGCCGCTAGTTCAAATCGGTGGGGGGTACTTTTGTAACACACCCTACATTTTGGACAAGCGCGTTCCTAAGTCATGCTTCACCCCCTCCCATCACCCCCTTTTCGCCATTTGAAATCCCAGGCCGCCATAACCTCTCCGCTCCAGCTGTGAAACCCCACCCTCCTCCGTCCGCCACATCACTGCTGCCCAGCCGGAGCCTCTTCCCCGACGACGTCGTCCACCGCAACAGCTCGACGTCCCTCGTCCACCTCCCCGGATGAGGATCTGTCATCCATCTCGCCGTCCTGCCGGTTCAGCTGCCCCGTCCTCCGCCTCCAAGGAGCTGCTACAACGATCGCCTCGTCTATCGCGGCTGCTCCATCCCCACAGAGCCGCCTTAACCTGCTCCACCGGAACCGCAACATCCTCACCGACTCCTCGGATGAAGCCGAGGCCTACTTGGCGCCACCAAAGAGGTTGTACACTCATCGCATCGGACCTTCTCCTTAACTCGACCTCCCGGCACCAACGGTGCTCCATCCCGCACCCCCATGGAGCGGCTACCTTGAAGCCGGCGCCGCGGGCGACATCTCCACGGCGGCTCTCCCCTACTGCGAGGCCCCTTCGGTGGCGGCGTTCATACCAGCCGGATCTGTTGCTGCTGCTCCGGCTCTCGCTCGATCGCTCGCTCGCCCAGCTGTTGCTGCTGCTCTCCCCCTCGCTCATGTTGTTGCTCTGCTCCGATTAAGCCACACTTCAGTCGACTGAATCGACTTTTGGGTCAGTCGATTTTCAGGGGTTGGGGGGGCTCGCCGGAGTTAAGGAAGAACCACCCGCAGTGGGGATGGGGGCTCGCCAGAGAGGTACCCCACTATCTATCTAAGGGTTCAGGGTGGGGGCGGGGGCCTAGAGGGCTTGCCGGGGCGGCGGTGGCGAGTTGTTTCGGGGCGGCGAGGCGGCGCTGGGGCCGGCGGTTTAGCCGGTGGTGGCTGATGGCTCAGGGGGGTGCAGGTTGAAGATGAACTGCAGGCCCTCCCTAAACTACATGTCAAGTGCCTCTCTGCTACCATTGGGTTCAGTTTTGACAGTAGCATTCAGATTCCAAAGTAAATTTCAGTTTCGACAGTTAAGTTCAGGGTCAACAGTTTTTACCTCATCTGTTGTAGTCAGGTGGTTTTTGGTGATGTTAATTTTACATCCATTTTACATCATCTATTGCAAATGCTATTAGAATCCCACTTGAGCTTGACGCTGTCTGTCTTGTGCTGCTTCAGCCTTGACGTCTTACGGCTCACCGGAGCTGCTCCAACGACAGAACGATCCATCACAACAGAGCAGTGCCCTGGACACCGTCTACAGATTCCTCAGATCTTCCTCCACACCTCTGACAGCCACCTCTGCCTCAACTGATTCAGCGACCAACCCAATGATGCTGAGGTCGACACGGCTACGGCAAAGAGGTTGTACACTTGTTGCATCACTTATTACTATACATTCACGTTGATCCATTAGGGCTATTTTGGTTCAATGGAAAAACATCGATCCACTGGTTATTACCATCACTCTAAATTTCTGCATGCTCTCCTTACATAATCTCACCATATTTTTTTTGTATGCATGTCAGATATTGTACACAGTCATGCTGAACATGTAGAGAAAAAGAGAAGAGTTTTGCGCGGCAATACAATGTCATGCAGACATCGCTCCATGGTGGGTTCAATGGCAAACCCTCCCCACCCCTCTCCAGATTGTAATCCAGAGGAAGATATCTGTTCTGAGGCGGATTCGGACGCCGCTGACCACTCCTATTTACCCCCAAAGTGTTTGCTCTACCTTGGCATGATGATGTTAGTCAAATCATGCATATGTTTCCTTGCAGTGCCTACTTTTGACATCATATATGTCATCTGCTTAGTTTAGACATGTTCTGTAATGCCACCTGTTTAGTTTCTATATCATATATGGGAATTATGCAGTCTCATGTCTTTTAGCCAGCCATAATATATGTGAAATGTGCAATGCCATCCTGTTTAACCAGGCATCATATATTTGAATGATATCTTGCCCTTCCTTTTCTTCATTACATTTCCATTTGTCGACAATGTTTGTACATTAAACTACTCTTCCTGTGAATCAGCCATTTGGGTGGGAGATGGAAAAATCTGGAGTGAAAACAAGGCCTTCAGAGCAGACAGTGCTACCTGTCGAAGAGATCTCTTGTTGGGTCCCGATAGCTCCTCAGAGATGGATTCAGAGACAGATGACCAGTCCTATTCCCCCACTGAGGTGTATGCTCTAACTTGGCATGGTTATACTGCTCATATCATGCATGACGTGTCTTGCATTGCATAGTTTAGACATCATATACACAATATTCAACACCATGTTCTTAGTTCAGACATCATATCGAATGCCCTCTGTTTAGCATATAAATCACATATGTGAATTAAATGATGCGATCCGATTACTTAGATAACATGTAGGTGAATTATGTCATGCGATCCTGTTTAGTTATTCATCATATCTTTGAATTATGTTATGCTATGCTATCCAGTTTAGATAGACATCATATATGTGAAATTATGTCATGCTATCCGTTTTAGTTAAACAATATACATGTCAACTATTTCATGCCCTCTTTTTTCCACACTATCTATTGCATCTGTCTCTCATACAATGTCTGTACATTCAACTATGTTTCCTGTTTATCAGCCATTTGAATTGGAGCGGGTGATGCCAGTATCTAGCGGAACTAAAAACACGGTCTTCAAATAAAACAGTGCTACCTCTTGGTGGAGATAGCACCCCGGTTGTACATGCACAAGAACCAGCCCTACCACACATAACCCAAACTCTCGCAGATTGTACCCCTACTACGATGGACAGAGAACTAGCTTCACCCAATCTAACCCCAACCCCAGCCGATAGTAACCCAGTTCCTGTTGACACAGCACCATCTCCAACACAGAGCTCCCAAACAAGAGCAGTTAGTAAGGCAGCTCCAGTGCCCAAAGGGCCAGTACTATCACGGCGAACCCCAACTCCACCAGTTAGTACGCCTATTCCTGTGGAGGAAGCACAACCAACTAGTCGTAGTTTAGCATCTATCGCATTTGATGTTGTTAAATCGTATGTGCATATCTTCCCATCTTGGAAATATTATACTGAATATGAAGGAAAATGCCAGTTGTAGGTGTTTTTCCAGGAGTTATGTGTAAGTAATGTTATTAATGGCAATTACTTTGCTTCGTCCCATACATCCTACCTCCATGATGGTTATAATACAGCAAATTTTCCCATTTTTCTCTATAGAGAAGGACCGATTTGGAAACTCAGGATGAGGTAACCTGTGCTAATACCTCTGCTATCTTCAAGAATGCTTGGTGGCAGTATAGGAATTACCTGAAGAAACGTACTTCACCGGCAAAGAAGCTCATCAAATTCCCTTACGTTCTCCTGAGACACATTTACTGGACGATGACTGGGAACGCCTTGTTCTGTACTGGCCCCGAACCAAGAATGTGGTAAGGTCTATGAGCTCATTTTCTATTTTTAAGTATTATATTCTTGCGTCTTACTATACTCTGTTCATGTAGAACAAGTGCCTAAACCTCAAGAACAACTATTCTAATTTAATATTCCATTGCTACCATAAGACATAGATATATGTTTGTTTGATGCTTTTATTATGTACTAGTACTTGGCAATAGAAGACTTGGTAGTTTAATCTTGTCCACCTTACTAATGAACTGGTTCACCGAAATGAGTTTCATATAGTAGTACATGCTAAACTTGTTATGTGCCTGCTTGTTTCCTCTTTTAGAATGCTGACAGAATATTGGGGAAGAGTGCCTTATTAAGCAATGGTAAAGGAAGTAATGCAGATAAGGTTCAGGATAGTGACACATCCTGTCTTGGTTTATTGTTGGAGTTACTGGCCACTACCGCTTGCACAAGCTATTCAAACTCACTGTCTGAATCAGTTCGGTTTCTTGAGTCTCAACTACAAGCTGAAAGACATCGATCAGCTGTGCTGCGACAAGAAGCGGAAGAACTGCGGAAGTCCCTGGAGCATTCATATGCATACTTTCTGGTGCAACAGCAAGCGTTGGAGGATTTTAGCGCCAAACAGGACAAAGCTAATCAGCTTGCTAAGCTTATTGCCAGCATGGTGGATACCCAGGATAACGTTTCTTGAGCTCTTCTGAAGTTGTTTCAGTTATGCTCTTGTTTTGCTGCCGCGTTTATTTGCACTGGTGGCCAATTCTGATGGACAGTGTATATGATATGCTGTTTTGTTCCCTATATTTGCACTGGTGGCGAACTTTGATGCCCAGTGGATATAATATGTGTAATAGCCGTGATAGGCTAGCGTTAGTTGCTTGCTTATTTATTTCCTTGTTGTCTTGTTTATTTGTTTGCTTGTAGTCATTGCAGTTCTTTTTCCGCGGTTAACTAGTGGCTGCAATAACCTATTTTTTAAAACTAGGCCACAATAACCATGGGCTAATATTTACTGTAGTGACACTGGGCATCCTACGGGCCGTAGAAACAGTGAGCCTTTTATGGGCCGTAGAAACAGTAGGCCTTCTACGGGCCGTATCATCAATGGGCCTTATACGGGTCGTATGATCGATTGGCCAAACATGGGCCAATAACAGGCCGCATTATGGCCGTAAACGGTCTAGAGTTGGAATCGTCCGTTCATGGGCCGACCGTAACGGGCCATCGTTAATAGGCCGTATTTGATGACGCTATGAAAATGGCCCAACGTATTAACGGACCACAAACGGGCCGACTGTAACCATGGCCTGAATTTGGCCCACAAGCAGAAAATGACAGTAACGGGCCGTAAGTAAACGAATGCTGGAAATGAGCCCAAGAATAAATGGGCTCTAAGAAGGCCGAAAGATAAAATGGGCTGGAAACGGCCCAACGGAATAACGGGCCGTTAATGGGTATAAAGTGATACACTGTTCATTACGGGCCAGTTTCACCACGGGCCGTTAATGGGTGTAAAGTGATACACTGTTCATTATGGGCCAGTTTCACCATGGGCCGTTAATAGGCCAAGAGTTACATAGGGCCTCATATGGGCCGAAAGACATCATGGGCCATACATGGGCCAGAAGTGAAAACGGGCTGGAATCATATTGGATGGCCCAGATGACGCTATTGGGCCTAATTCGGACTGTAAATGGGCTATATGCGAACAGGCCATTAACAGGCATTTCATGGGCCGTCCCGCCAGCTTTTGACCAAGTCAAACGGGCTGGCCTTTTCACAGGAATGGGCCTTTGTTGGGTCGTGCCACGTGTCGACGTATCATAGGCGCCTATCTGACCCACTAACGAGCTGACACCTGTTTCGTCCGACCAATAAGAATTTTACACGTGGAAATTTCCCATTGGTCGGGGCTGTTAACGGGTTATCGTATCCAAAACCTGACCTGATAGCTTAACGGTGTTCCGTTACGGTGGATTCCACGTGTCGGTCACCCTTGACGAAAGCACTTATGTGACGCGCGATTTATCGTCATGGAAGTGGACACTTCCGTGATGATAATTTTGGTAATGTCATGGAACTTTTCTACGACAGCACAAGACTATCTTGATTCTGCCATAAATTTGTCATGGATGTACATGCATGAGAAAAAAAGCGACCTACTGTGACAAACACGTATCATCACGGAAGTGTATTTTTTTTGTAGTGAAGGATAGAAGTGATATCGAGGGTATGGTCATCTTGCCTGCAATGTTCTCAGAGTTGTCAAAAGCTTGCTCCTCGTTAGCGTACTCAACAGGTTCCTCGTTCACATACTCGTCTCCCGGCTCTACCCGAAGCAAGAACACAAGCAATGGAACAACCATCAACTATGGTGCAATGCACAAGCAACATGATGCAAAACATGGCATGATATGCAAGATATGATATGCAATGCATATGTGTGCTCTGGAAGGGAAAGAATGATCAAGGCATGAACTTGGCAACCTGAGTATGCCGATGGAAAGATGAGGTGATTTCGGTCGAAATCGATATAAGGATCACCAGAAACGGATGCACGGTTTGCAAATGACAAGCAACACAAGAATGACGCAAATCTGCGATTAACAACATGATAGCAATTAGAATGCAACAAGAAACTAAGCTACTCTACTCCAACATAGCAACAAAGCATATGATATTTAAGTATAAGAGATTCTTGACCAAACATGAACACTGAGCTATGGCTAGATCACACAAGAACAGGTTCAAACAAGCATGACAAAAGTGCAAAAGATATCAGCTTCAAAGACTTTGTGAAAATACTAACATGTCAAAAACAACATCAGGAAGTGTTGGGGATATAACTATTAGGCATGACCCGCCCAGGAGGGGCCGAGTCATCCCTATGACGATTCACCATAATGAAGCCCAAGATTGTACGGCGGTTCACAGACAGGCTTAGTATAAGGCCAAGGCCCAAGGCGTCTCAAGGCCCGTAGAGGTAAACCGCCGTATGTACATGACTTGTATTGTAAGGCGAGAATAGTTAGAGACAGAGCCGGACAACGTTTATGAGCCGGCCGGGACTCTATGAGCCGCCGGGCGTCAGCCTCTGTAGATAAAGGGACGACCCGGGCGGCAGTTGAGGACGAGAAAAAAGACAGATCGAAAGCTAGGTCAAGCGGATTCGCTCCCTAGCAACTGAAACATAAGCAATACCACCTCAAACTGGATTAGGCTTTTACCTTCATCGCAAGGGGCCGAACCAGTATAAACTCTCGTGTCCTTTATCCCGTTTTAAGCCCTTTAAGCTTCCTAGTTGCGATGGCTCCACGCTTAAGTCCTTTCACTAGGACACCTGCCGTGACAATTCCACGATAGTTTGCGCCCACCATGGGGCCGGCGCATGGTGGATTTGAGTTCTTGAAGGGCAGCTTCGAAGGGCTCAAGGGATACATTGTGGGCCCGATGACCAAGAGTCGTCGCGGCAAGCTCTACATCGACGACACAGGCTAGTGCCCAGACGCCGGCTGTCGCTGTCAAAACCGGCGGATCTCGGGTAGGGGGTCCCGAACTGTGCGTCTAAGGCGGATGGTAACTGGAGGCAGGGAACACGATGTTTTACCTAGGTTTGGGCCCTCTTGATGGAGGTAAAACCCTACGTCCTGCTTGATTAATATTGATGATATGGGTAGTACAAGAGTAGTCTACCACGAGATCAGAGAGGCTAAACCCTAAAAGCTAGCCTATGGTATGATTGTCTGTTGTAGTTGTGTCCTACGGACTAAACCCTCCGGTTTATATAGACACCGGAGAGGGTTAGGGTTACACAAGGTCAGTTACAAAAGGAGGAGATATCCATATCCGTACTGCCTAGCTTGCCTTCCACGCCAAGTAGAGTCCCATCCGGACACGAGACGAAGTCTTCAATCTTGTATCTTCATAGTCCAGCAGTCCGGCCAAAGGATATAGTCCGGCTGTCCGGAGACCCCCTAATCCAGGACTCTCTCAGTAGCCCCTGAACCAGGCTTTCAATGACGATGAGTCCGGCACGTAGTATTGTCTTCGACATTGCAAGGCGGGTTCCTCCTCCGAATACATCACAAAAGAATTTGGATACAAGGATAGTGTCCGACCCTGCAAAATAAGTTCCACATACCACCGTAGAGAGAATAATATTTTCACATATCTAATTTTGCTGACTTGTTCTGGCAACACGACCTTGTGCCATGGCCCGGTGATTATTCGAACCGTTTCCTTTAACTAGCCCCGCACATAACGCGAGGCAGTTTTTTGACACGTCTTGTCAAAGTAGAGATCGTGTTCCCCTAATTACGGGATTCTCATCAATATGGTCGTGGGTAACCCAACCGTGTCTAGGACTCCTAGATTATAGGCAAGTCCCAAACGGCTATGGAGAGGACGCTTGATATTCACCCTCTTTATATAGGGACAAGGTTTCTACTTTTTTCCCTCCCGTGCTCAATCGAATCCTTCACCAGCCTCGAGTTCTAACACCCAAAGCCCAGGTCAGGTGCTCCAGACCTTCAATCATGTCCGGATCTAGCCTTCAAGGCCGATGGATGCCCTCCTCCATTACGGAAGAAGATATCAAGAAGTTGAGGGAGGCCAGATACCTGACCGTCGAGGTTTCGCATCGGCTTCCTGGCCGAGGGCAGGTCGTTCCTACTCCTGAACCCAACGAAGACGTCGTGTTCATCTCCCACTTCCTCCGAGGTCTAGGCCTCACTCTGGATCCCTTCGTTAGGGGGTTGATGTTTTATTACGGGCTAGATTTCCACGATCTAGCCTCGGACTCCTTTCTCCATATCTCAGCATTTATTGTCGTATGTGAGGCCTTCCTCCGCATTACCCCTCACTTCGGCCTGTGCCTCAAGACCTTCGATGTGAAGCCGAAGATGGTCAAGGGGCAGCATATAGCGTGCGGAGGCGCATTAATAAGCAAGATCATTGGAGCTCCATGGCCAAAGGGTTCCATTCCAGAGGTGTCAGGATTATGGCAACGGGAGTGGTTTTACATCACAGCTCCGAGAAATGCCAAGTGGGCGGCTGCCCCTGCTTTCCGCTCAGGCCCTCCACCACAACTGATGTCATGGATTAGCAGAGGGCTGAGCTGGGGTCCAGCCAAGGACGTGTCTGTACTGTAGAGCCGCATTCGAGATCTCTTCGAAGGAGATTTTAGTTTGATTATGGTAATGCAAGTCATGCTGGTTCGACGAATCCAGCCATGCAAATGTCGGCCCCTCTGCATGTGGGTGTTCAACCTAGAAGGACCGCGTGCTATTCAGAATTTCCTCGGCCTGACGCTCGAGGAGATGTATAAATCATTCTTCGGACCCCAGATAGAGTGTCCAGACACTACCGAGGACGTGGGCCTGAGCAGCAACCGCACCGCCGACCAAGTAAGTTATCCTCTAGCCGAACACACCGTCTTTCATTTATCATGACGCCACTCTGAGAAGTCGCTCTTTGACCAGGACTGGATAACAAAGGCGAAGATGATCTGGTGTTCGGCCCCCATTCCGGAAGGCTTGGAGAATCCGGTGCTAGAAAAGATGCTCGAGCTAGCACCTTGCCCGGAGCCCTCACAGGAAGATAAAGGGGGCAATAAAGGGGGCGAAAGCGGGCCTCCACCGCTACCCATTCCGACTGAGGGAACGGGCACCTCCGTGAGGGAGGATAACCCAGGGGAGGAATCTGGCATTCTCTCACCCCGGGGAAGGAAGAGGACTACCCCTGAAGATCCGAAAACCATGGTTTCCAAACGGGAGAAGAAGTCTCCACCAGAGGGTCCCGCCTTGGAGGGTGCTCTTGCCGCACAGAGTCTGCGCGGGGATCTGCCCTCTAACGAGCTGTAAGTAATCAAAAAGTACTTTAATAGTGAAGATATTACTACTTCACTTCTGAGGAAAATAACTGAAGCATTTATCTTGCAGTTCGGATCTTAGCCCTTCTCAGCAGAGCTCGTCTTCGGGGGATCTTCTTCCGGAGATGATGGAGAGCGAAATGCCTCCCCCGGACTCCCCCGCTCAAGAAGCGGGTGACCTTGAAGTGTCGTCACGGAGGGCCTCTCCGGATCCGGTGAGGCCAGAAGATAATCCTATAGTCACCCGAAGTCCTCAGCGTCCGGCTCTTGAAGAGAGCAAACAAAAGAGTCTGGCACCGTCTAGTATGCGGTCGGACATACTAAGGGAGCTGTTGGAGCGAGCGGCCATCTCAGAAGAACACCTTTCGTTAATGGGTACGGTGATGGAAAGAATTTTGTCCGCCGAAAGCAGATTGCATGAAGCCTTTATGAGTCTACTGGCAGGCTTTGAGGTACGTGATACTTTTTGATAGTGCCGCACATTTTGAAGTGTGCCCTGTGTAGATAGTAGCCCCTGGGACTCTGGTTGTCGTCGAGAATGATGGCGAATAGAGGATCGTAGTCCCAGGTAGTAACCAAACCGCCTTTATGTGCGGGTGGTGGAAGCTCCGGTGGCTAGCCGAACTAATGAGTTTGCCGAACTAAAGCGGCAACTGGATGCGGCAGATGCCGACATCGAGCTTGTTAACAAGCGGCTTGACGAGGCACAGGGTAAGTAATGCTTTCTGGTGAATGTCACATAGTAAGAGCAGCATGATGCCAGTATCTTTAATATGTTGTGACTGCAGATGGAGCTGCCACCGTGGAGACCCTTCGGGCGGAACTTGCCCGAGCCAAAGAACAAGCAAGGAGTAGTAATGCGGCTGCTTTGAAGGCGGCCGAAGAGTTGAGGGCCGAGAAGGCCGCGCATTGTGAGAGCAAGGAGAAAATGGTCAAGATGGCTGTAAAGTTAAAAGACACTACTAACCGTTGCCAATTCCTTGAAGAAGAAAACCGAGTGAAGGCGACGGACCTTGAAAAGGCCACGATGACAACCAAAGACACCCGCTCTGCTATGAGAGTGAAGAAGGAGGAGCTGCGTGAAGCCGGGGATATTGCGGCTGGGAAGCCCTTCATGCTACGGAGGAAGTTCGGAGATCCACGGTATGCCCCTCTGGATCGGCTGTGGAGTTTGGCAGACGCATATATGGACTTGGCGGCGAGCGCTGCTGATGCAGCCAAATACTTCCAAAGTCAAACAGATCGTGAAGTGGACAAGCTGTTCTGGTCGCACTTCAACGTTCCAGAGCGTCCGCTTCCATTGACTGATCAGCTAGCCAAATGGGCCGAACTCAATAGGTTGTTCGGACTCACCATGAGGTCTGTCGTGGATCAGCTGTGGCCGGAAAAGCCGAAGCCGAACAGCTATTTCAGCTTAGTGCAGCAGTTCCTTGGTGCGGTGCCGCGCATCAATGCGATGAAGAGGTCGGCATGCATAGAAGGCTCGCGGATGGCTCTTGCCCGTGTTAAAGCATACTGGGCGGAGATGGATGCTACCACTGTTGCGGTGCAGGGTTCGGCCATAGGCCGAGTTGCTACCGAGCACTATTTCGAAGAGGTTCTCGAGGGTGCTCGTTTGATAGAGGCCCAGTGCTCGAAGAATATTATGTTTGAGTGACATGTATTCCCATTGTAAACACAATGTTTTTATGAAATTTATTAAGGTTGTGTTTATACTTTTGCCTGAAAGTAACTATGATGCCTCCTGTGTGGCCGTTTATGTATACATGTGTATAACCTGAAAGATTGCAGTCGCCGGCTTCAGCCCTCACGCATATAATGCGGAGGTGTTCATAGAAGACGCGTGTTCACACTTAACCCAACGTCTTGTCCCTATTAAGGAGGTGATAGCGCAGCAAACGAGGCAACCAGACTATAATGCTTTAACACTTTCACTTAGCCATAGGAGTTTGACGGTGGGGCTACTATATAGCCCCGGGTGGCTCTGCACTCTCCCGAATTCGAGGCGCGTACATGCCTGGCCGGGAAATGGCCCTTCGTTAAGGCCGGGGAACTCTAACATTCCGATAGGTCATCGAGTGGTTGACCAGTCTCACGCTATATCATGACAGTCAGTTTTCGGCTTTCTCTACTGAGGTGCTCGTCCGGATGACCCGGGGCACAATCGCAGTAGTTCTCCTAGTGCTACCTTAGCCGATAGAGCAGAACGTAAGGTACCAAAACATAGGAGCCGGGCAAACCCAACATTTGACCAAAGACATGATTCGGAGCCGATGCATATAAGTCCAAACTCGCGACGCCGAACACTCCCTAAGGTATTCGGTCTTTATGGTATAAACCGGGCCTAAATAGTGCCCTTTGTAAGAAGCCCCTGGTGTCCAGGTATGTGCATTATTCTGGCGTGGCCACATGCCAAGACGCCAGCATCCTTCCCAATTGTACTGAGAATCTGAGGGATGTGTATCAACAAGAGACAGTAAAAAAGGTTGACGCAGGGTCTTAATCTAAAAAGAATCCTTGGGACGGGTCCCTGCTGCACGTCTGCGCATGTGTCTCCGTTGTGCCATATCCTGGACGGGTGTAGCATGGTGGTCATCTGTAAAAGAGAGGAACTTAGGTGAAAAGTTGTTGTGCAAAAAGGTAGGTTTTAAAGAAACCATGTAAATTTCAAGATGAGTAAAAATTGCCACTTGTCTGCGTGCGTTGAGCCCCTTGTGTTTGTGATAGGGGTGTGGCCATCAAACCTGTATGAATTTCATATAGCTGCGCCGGACTCGTCTAACCGCGTCCTTGGTCTTGACGACCTATTGAATACTTTAGTTGGTGAGGCTATTTTAGTGTGCGGCTGCCGAGGCAGCCGCACCCTCCTCGGCGCGCAGGGATCGCTCAATATTTCCATTTACTGTAATGATGCCATGCGGACCGGGCATCTTAATCGTGAGGGAAGTGTAATGCGGTATTGCATTAAATCGAGCGAAAGCGTCGCGTCCAAGTAGTGCTTGATAGCCACATTGGAATGGAGCAATGTGGAAGGTTAAATTTTCGCTATGGAAGTTATCGGGGAAGCCGAATATAACTTCTAGTAGCAGGGAGCCCGTGCAATGAGCCCCTGGGCCTGGCGTTACTCCTTTAACGGTAGTATTGCTGAGGCAAATTTTCGTTGGGTCTATCCCCATTTTGCGGATTGTGTCCTGTTATGTCAGGTTTAGACTGCTGCCACCGTCCATCAGGACTCATGTGAAGTGGTATCCGTCAATTACTGGGTTTAATACCAAGGCAGCCCATCCTGCACGCCGGATACTTGATGAGTAATCCCGATGGTCAAAAGTGATCGGTTGAGACGACCAGTGGCAGGACTCCGCGGTGATAGGCCCTTGGGCATATTTATCTAGGAGTGTTGATACGTCTCCAACGTATCTATAATTTTTGATTGCTCCATGCTATATTATCTACTGTTTTGGACTATATTGGGCTTTATTTTCCACTTTTATATTATTTTTGGGACTAACCTATTAACCGAAGGCCCAGCCCAGAATTGCAGTTTTTTGCCTATTTCAGTGTTTCGAAGAAACAGAATATCAAACGGAGTCCAAACGGAATAAAATCTCCGGGAACGTGATTTTCTCACCGAACGTGATCCAAGAGACTTGGACCCTGCTCCAAGGAACAAAAGAGGCGGTCATGAGGGTGGGGGGCGCCCCCCCTAGGGTGCACCCCCTGCCTCGTGGGCCCCTCGTTGCTCCTCCGGTGTACTTCTTCCTCCTACATATACACACGTACCCCCAAACGATCAGAACAGGAGCCAAAAACCTAATTCCACAGCCGCAACTTTCTGTATCCACGAGATCCCATCTTGGGGCCTGTTCCGGAGCTCCGCCGGAAGAGGGCCGTCATCACGGAGGGCTTCTACATCATCATAGCCCCTCCGATGAAGTGTGAGTAGTTTACCTCAGACCTTCGGGTCCATAGTTAGTAGCTAGATGGCTTCTTCTCTCTCTTTGAATCTCAATACAAAGTTCTCCCCCTCTCTTGTGGAGATCTATTCGATGTAATCTTCTTTTTGCGGTGTGTTTGTTGAGACCGATGAATTGTGGGTTTATGATCAAATCTATCTATGAATAATATTTGAATCTTCTCTGAATTCTTTTATGTATGATTTGTTATCTTTGCAAGTCTCTTCGAATTATCCATTTGGTTTGGCCAACTAGATTGGTAGTTCTTGCCATGGGAGAAGTGCTTAGCTTTGGGTTCGATCTTGCGGTGTCCTTACCCAGTGACAGAAGGGGCAGCAAGGCACGTATTGTACCATTGCCATCGAGGATAACAAGATGGGGTTTATTTCATATTGCATGAATTTATCTCTCTACATCATGTCATCTTGCTTAAGGCATTACTCTGTTTTTAACTTAATACTCTAGATGCATGCTGGATAGCGGTCGATGAGTGGAGTAATAGTAGTAGATGCAGAATCGTTTCGGTCTACTTGTCACGGACGTGATGCCTATATACATGATCATGCCTAGATATTCTCATAATTATGCTCAATTCTATCAATTGCTCAACAGTAATTTGTTCACCCACCGTAGAATACTTATGCTCTTAAGAGAAGCCACTAGTGAAACCTATGGCCCCGGGTCTATTCTCATCATATCAATCTCCATCACTTTTATATTGTTTTGATTTTTACTTTGCCTTTACTTTTTACTTTGCATCTTTATACCAAAAATATTATATCTATCAGATCTCACTCTCGTAAGTGAGCGTGAAGGGCTTGACAACCCCTAATCGCGTTGGTTCCGAGTAGCTATCGTTTTGTGCAGGTACGAGGGACTTGAGTGTGGCCTCCTACTGGATTGATACCTTGGTTCTCAAAAACTGAGGGAAATACTTACGCTACTCTGCTGCATCATCCCTTCCTCTTCGGGGAAAACCAACGCAAGCTCAAGACGTAGCAAGAAGGATTTCTGGCGCCGTTGCCAGGGAGTCTACGCAAAAATTCAATATACCAAGTACCCATCACAATCTCTATCTCTCGCATTACATTATTTGCCATTTACCTCTCATTTTCCTCTCCCCCCAATTCACCCTTGCCGTTTTATTCGCCCTCTCTCTCTATCCTCCCTCTCTATTTGCCTCTTTTGTCCGCTTGCTTTTTGTTTGCTCGTGTGTTAGATTGCTTGTTTGTCGCGATGGCTCAACCAAGATTTGGTGATCTTCACCTTAAAAGGTATAGAGGAAATCGAAAACAACGTTAGGAAGTTTATGGTTTTGCAATTTGAGCATAATAATTTTTTTAGAAATGAGCTTAAGGAACAAAAAAGTTTTATGAGTTATATGAATAAAGAGCTTGATGATATGTCTAAAGAATTTGAGGGTATAAGATCCAAGATAGCTCGTCTAGAGAAGATGAGTGCTGAAATTTCGGATATGCAAGCCACCTTTGTCAATAAGATGGCCGCTAAACCGAATACCTATGAAAATCAAGATGAAGATCTAAAAGTTATTGATGTGTCTCCAATTAAATCTTTATTTTGCAATATGAATCTTGATGAAACTGAATATGATCTTCCTTTACCTAGAAGGCGTTCTAAAAATTTGGAGTATTTAGATCTTAATGACGAAATAGATGAAAGTGGGATTGAAAGAAATAAAAATCTAGATGTTGCTAAACCCACTATATTAGATTTCAAGGAATTTAATTATGAAAGTTGCTCTTTAATTGATTGTATTTCTTTGTTGCAATCCGTGCTAAAGTCTCCACATGCTTATAGTCAAAATAAAGCCTTCACCGAACATATTGTTGATGCCTTGATGCAATCTTATGAAGAAAAACTTGAGTTGAAAGTTTCTTTCCCTAGAAAACTCTATGATGAGTGGGAACCAACTATTAAAATTAAAATTAAATATCATTAGTTTTATGCTTTGTGTGACTTGGGTGCTAGTGTCTCTACTATTCCCAAGACTTTGTGTGATTTACTAGATTTCCGTAATTTTGATGATTGCTCTCTAAACTTGCATCTTGCGGATTCCACTATTAAGAAACCTATGGGAAGAATTAATGATGTTCTTATTGTTGCAAATAGGAATTATGTGCCCGTAGATTTCATTGTTCTTGATATAGATTGCAATCCTTCTTGCCCTATTATTCTTGGTAGACCTTTCCTTAGAACGGTTGGTGCGATTATTGATATAAAGGAAGGGAATATTAGATTTCAATTTCCATTAAAAAAGGGCATGTAACACTTTCCAAGAAATAAAATAAAATTACCATATGAAACTATCATGAGAGCCACTTATGGATTGCCTACCAAAGATGGCAATACCTAGATCTATCCTTGCTCGTTATGCCTAGCTAGGGGCGTTAAACGATAGCGCTTGTTGGGAGGCAACCCAATTTTATTTTTATTCCTTGCCTTTTTCTCCTGTTTAGTAATAAATAAATTATTTAGCCTCTGTTTTGGTTGTGTTTTTTGTGTTTAATTAGTGTTTGTACCAAGTAGAACCATTGGGAAGACTTGGGGAAAGTCTTGTTGAACTTGCTGTAAAAAACAGAAACTTTAGCACTCACGAGAACTGCTGTCATTTTTATTTGAAGAGTGATATTTAGTTAATTATTTTTGCAGATGATTAATAGATACATTCCTCACGTCCATCAAATTATTTTAGAATTTTTGGGGTTACAGATCTTGCGCTAGCTATAGATTACTACAGACTGTTCTGTTTTTGACAGATTCTGTTTTTCGTGTGTTGTTTGCTTATTTTGATGAATCTATGGCTAGTAAAATAATTTATAATCCATAGAGAAGTTGGAATACAGTAGGTTTAACACCAATATAAATAAATAATGAGTTCATTAAAGTACCTTGAAGTGGTCTTTTGTTTTCTTTCGCTAACGGAGCTCACGAGTTTTCTATTTTGAGTTTTGTGTTGTGAAGTTTTCAAGTTTTGGGTGAATTCTTTGGATGGATCATGGAACAAGGAGTGGAAAGAGCCAAAGATTGGGGATGCCCATGGCACCCCCAAGATAATCCAAGGACACCAAAAAGTCAAAACTTGGGGATGCCCCGGAAGGCATCCCCTCTTTTCGTCCACTTCCATCGGTAATTTACTTGGAGCTATATTTTTATTCACCAACATGATATGTGTTTTGCTTGGAGCGTCTTGTATTATTTCTGTCTTTGTTTGCTTGTATACCACAATCATCCTTGCTGTACACACCTTTTGAGAGAGACATACATGAATTAAAATTTGATAGAATACTCTATGTGCTTCACTTATATCCTATGAGCTAGATAATATTGCTCTATGTGCTTCACTTATATCTTTTGAGCTAGATAATTTTGCTCTATGTGCTTCACTTATATATGTTGAGCGTTATAATTTTGCTCTATGTGCTTCACTTAGATCTTTTAGAGCACGGTGGTGGATTCGTTTTAAAGAAACTATTGATCTCTCATGCTTCACTTAAATTAATTTGAGAGTCTCTTAATAGCATGGTAATTTGCCTAATAATAATATGCTTGGTATTCAAGATTTGTGAAACTTTCTTTTGAGTGTGTTGAATAATAAGAAAAGATTGAAGCATGATAATTTTTTTGAGATATGGAGGTGATAATATTAAAGTCATGCTAGTTGAGTAGTTGTGAATTTAAAGAATACTTGTGTTGAAGTTTGTGATTCCCGTAGCATGCACGTATGGTGACCCGTTATGCGATGAAGTCGGAGCATGATTTATTTATTGATTGTCTTCCTTATGAGTGGCGGTCGAGGACGAGCGACGGTCTTTTCCTACCAATCTATCCCCCTAGGATCATGCGCGTAGTACTTTGCTTTGATAACTTCTAGATTTTTGCAATAACTATATGAGTTCTTTATGACTAATGTTGAGTCCATGGATCATACGCACTCTCACCCTTCCATCTTTGCTAGCCTCTCTAATACCGCGCACCTTTCGCCGGTATCATACACCTACCATATACCTTCCTCAAAATAGCTACCATACCTACCTATTATGGCATTTGCATAGCCATTCCGAGATATATTGCCATGCAACTTTCCACCGTTCCACTTATTATGACACACTCCATCATTGTCATATTGCATATCCCGGTACACCGCCGGAGGCATTCATATAGAGTCATATTTTGTTCTAAGTATCGAGTTGTAATTGATGAGTTTTAAGAAAAATAAAAAGTGTGATGATCGTCATTATTAGAGCATTGTCCCAGTGAGGAAAGAATGATGGAGACTATGATTCCCCCACAAGTCGGGATGAGACTCCGGACGAAAAAAAATAAAAGAGGCCAAAGAAGCCCAAATAAAAAAGGCCATAAAAAGAAAGGCCATATAAAAAATGAGAGAAAAAGAGAGAAGGGACAATGTTACTATCCTTTTACCACACTTGTGCTTCAAAGTAGCACCATGATCTTCATAATAGAGAGTCTCTCATGTTATCACTTTCATATACTAGTGGGAATCTTTCATTATAGAACTTGGCTTGTATATTCCAATGATGGGCTTCCTCAAATTGCCCTAGGTCTTCATGAGCAAGAAAGTTGGATGCAAACCCACTTAGTTTCTTTTTGAGCTTTCATATACTTATAGCTCTAGTGCATCCGTTGCATGGCAATCCCTACTCACTCACATTGATATCTATTGATGGGCATCTCCATAGCCCGTTGATACGCCTAGTTGATGTGAGACTATCTTCTCCTTTTTGTCTTCTCCACAACCACCATTGTATTCCACCTATAGTGCTATATCCATGGCTCACGCTCATGTATTGCGTGAAGATTGAAAAAGTTAGAGTATGAAACAATTGCTTGGCTTATCATCGGGGTTGTGCATGATTTAAATACTTTATGTGGGGAAGATGGAGCATAGCGAGACTATATGATTTTGTAGGGATAACTTTCTTTGGCCATGTTATTTTGAGAAGACATACTTGCTTTGTTAGTATGCTTGAAGTATTATTATTTTCTATGACAATATAAACCTTTGTCTTGAATCTTTCTAATCTGAATATTCATACCACAATTAAGAAGATTTGCATTGAAATTATGCCAAGTAGCACTCCGCATCAAAAATTCTCTTTTTATCATTTACCTACTCGAGGATGAGCAGGAATTAAGCTTGGGGATGCCTGATACGTCTCCAACGTATCTATAATTTTTGATTGCTCCATGCTATATTATCTACTGTTTTGGACTATATTGGGCTTTATTTTCCACTTTTCTATTATTTTTGGGACTAACCTATTAACCGGAGGCCCAGCCCAGAATTGTTGTTTTTTTGCCTATTTCAGTGTTTCGAAGAAACGGAATATCAAACGGAGTCCAAACGGAATAATATCTTCGGAAATGTGATTTTCTCACCGAACATGATCCAAGAGACTTGGACCCTGCTCCAAGGAACAAAAGAGGCGGTCACGAGGGTGGGGGGCGCCCCCCACCTAGGGCGTGCCCCCCTGCCTCGTGGGCCCCTCGTTTCTCCTCCGGCGTACTTCTTCCTCCTATATATACACACGTACCCCCAAATGATCAGAACAGGAGCCAAAAACCTAATTCCACAGCCGCAACTTTCTGTATCCACGAGATCCCATCTTGGGGCCTGTTCCGGAGCTCCGCCGGAAGAGGGCCGTCATCACGGAGGGCTTCTACATCATCATAGCCCCTCCGATGAAGTGTGAGTAGTTTACCTCAGACCTTCGGGTCCATAGTTAGTAGCTAGATGGCTTCTTCTCTCTCTTTGAATCTCAATACAAAGTTCTCCCCCTCTCTTGTGGAGATCTATTCGATGTAATGTTCTTTTTGCGGTGTGTTTATTGAGACCGATGAATTGTGGGTTTATGATCAAATCTATCTATGAATAATATTTGAATCTTCTCTGAATTCTTTTATGTATGATTTGTTATCTTTGCAAGTCTCTTCGAATTATCCGTTTGGTTTGGCCAACTAGATTGGTAGTTCTTGCCATGGGAGAAGTGCTTAGCTTTGGGTTCGATCTTGCAGTGTCCTTACCTAGTGACAGAAGGGGCAGCAAGGCACGTATTGTACCGTTGCCATCGAGGATAACAAGATGGGGTTTATTTCATATTGCATGAATTTATCTCTCTACATCATGTCATCTTGCTTAAGGCATTACTCTGTTTTTAACTTAATACTCTAGATGCATGCTGGATAGCGGTCAATGAGTGGAGTAATAGTAGTAGATGCAGAATCGTTTCGGTCTACTTGTCACGGACGTGATGCCTATATACATGATCATGCCTAGATATTCTCATAATTATGCTTAATTCTATCAATTGCTCAACAGTAATTTGTTCACCCACCGTAGAATACTTATGCTCTTGAGAGAAGCCACTAGTGAAACCTATGGCCCCCGGGTCTATTCTCATCATATCAATCTCCATCACTTTTATATTGTTTTGCTTTTTACTTTGCCTTTACTTTTTACTTTGCATCTTTATTCCAAAAATACCAAAAATATTATATCTATCAGATCTCACTTTCGTAAGTGACCGTGAAGGGATTGACAACCCCTAATCGCGTTGGTTGCGAGTAGCTATCGTTTTGTGCAGGTACAAGGGACTTGAGCGTGGCCTCCAACTAGATTGATACCTTGGTTCTCAAAAACTGAGGGAAATACTTACGCTACTCTGTTGCATCATCCCTTCTTCTTCGGGGAAAACCAACTCAAGCTCAAGACGTAGAAAGTGCCATTTTGTTTCTCCCCTTGATCACGTGTAACACGTG
The DNA here is from genome assembly GCF_003073215.2 of Triticum urartu. Lineage (NCBI taxonomy): Eukaryota > Viridiplantae > Streptophyta > Magnoliopsida > Poales > Poaceae > Triticum > Triticum urartu. Next base: position 90,883,900 of record NC_053022.1, on the reverse strand, counting down.
TACTGTTTTGACTTCTGGTGGAAATTTCTTTTGTTCCCCAGTGTCTTGCTTGAGAGGCTCATCCTCGTCTTCGCTTGGTGTATCCTCCCCCTTGTGTACGGCGTTGAGCTTGCCGGACTGCTTGAAGACCCAACATTCTCTGTGGGTATGATTAGCGGGTTTACCAGGGGTAATATGGATCTGACATATTTGGTCCAGAATCTTGTTGAGGCTGGACAGTTCATCTCTGGCGCCTTTAGAGGGCGGCTTTTGCTGACCTGGCCGAGAGCTTCTGAATCCGGCATTTACCGCCATGCTCTCCGGGTTGCCTTCTTTATTCTGGCGCTTATTATTTTTGTTACGTCGTGATTTCCCGTTTTCATCTCTAACTTCGGATGTACTTGGGTCGCTGGTGCTGCATCTGGCTAGCCAGCTGTCCTCACCTACGCAAAAGCGGGTCATGAGGCTTGTTAATGCTGCCGTTGTTCTCGGCTTTTCTTGGCCGAGGTGTCTGGCAAGCCATTCGTCGTGGACGCTATGCTTAAAAGCTGCCAAGGCTTCGGCGTCCGAACAGTCAACTATTTGGTTCTTTTTAGTAAGAAACATGTTCCAAAGCTTTTGTGCTGACTCTCCGGGCTGTTGAGTTATATGACTCAAATCGTCTGCATCTGGGGGTCAGACATAAGTCCCTTGAAAATTTGCTCGAAAAGCGTCTTCGAGCTCTTCCCAGCTTCCAATGGAGTTTTTGGGGAGGCTTTTAAGCCAGTGTCGAGCTGGCCCTTTGAGCTTGAGGGGTAAGTACTTGATGGCGTGGAGATCATCTCCTCGAGCCATATGGATATGGAGGATATAGTCCTCAATCCAGACCCCAGGGTCTGTTGTTCCATCGTATGCCTCTATGTTTTACGGGTTTGAATCCCTCTGGAAATTCATGGTCCAGCACCTCATCGGTGAAACATAGGGGGTGTGCGGCACCCCTGTATATGGATGTACCGCATTGTTTGGATGTTTGTTGTGTTGCATTGTATGCTGGAGCGCGCTTGCGTGGTCCATAGATGGATCTGGTTGCGTCATCCTTTTGATTCGAGCCCTCGCGTGGATCGCGTATTGGCTTATGTGTGGCGTTGTTTGCTGCTCTATGTTGGCCGTGAGGTCGTCTATCCGGCCAGGTGGCCGTTTGGATTTTTGGTTGCGGGGGATCTAAGGCCTCCTCATCGAATTCGGGTAGCAACTTCCGCTTCGGGTAGCTCTTGGTGGGGCGATTACCGCCGTACTTCGCTGCTGTGTTGAGTACTTTGCTCCATCTGATTCCGAGTGTGTCTTCTGCAGCCTTGAGTCTTTGCTTCTGCTTTTTTAGACTCCTCGCGGTGGAAACAAGCTTTTGACGGGCATTCTGTTGCTCTGGGTGTCTGTCTGGTGTGACGTTGTCCGGACTATTATCTTTGACAGAGTCAGGTTGTTCGGTTTGACTCTCCATATTGCCGTGGTCCGGCGATGGTTCACCCTGCTCTAACGCTGGGTCTATATGATCGTTGTTTCTATCGAGGCGGGATTTGGAGCGGCGCATACGCCGCCGCTTTGACTGCTTCTCGAGGGGACAACCCTTTGTTGCGTCCTTCCGTTCCTTGTCGTTGTTTTCTTTTGGTGCGTTCACCATGTATACGTCATGTGGTGAAGTGGGCGTCCAGTGCCCTGTGGGCAGTGGTTCTTGTTCGTCTCCTGCATCGTCGTCCATACCGTTGATGTCTTCGGAGTTGAGGTCGAGCATGTCAGTTAAGTCATCGACAGTGGCTACTAAGTGGGTGCTTGGTGGGCGGCAAATTTCTTTGTCATCCGCATCCCAATCCTGCCGGACATAGTTCGGCCAGGATCCTCTTGACAAGGAGTGGGACCTTAATGTGTTCCGTATGTCGCCAAGGGGCGAGTGCTGAAAAATATCCATGGAGGTAAACTCCATGATCGGCGCCCAATCGGATTCAATAGGATCGGGCGCAGGCGGTTCGGAGTCCGTGGCCGGAGAAAGAGCCGGCAGTTTAACAATACGGCTCTCGTGCAAGGTAAGGTCGATGTTCGGCTCGATCGCCGCTGAGGGTAAGGCCTCCGTGGCGGCGTCCATCCACCTGTCCATGGACGGCGCAACTGGCTCCGAATTGAGGGTCGGAGCGGCTGCCGGTGCGATCTCGTGAACACTGTCTGATGGTAGAGCTAAATCGTACTCATCGTGACTGCGTGACGCACAAGGCAGAGGCTCAAATCCGTCAAAGATCAAGTCTCCGCGGACATCGGCCTTGTAGTTTAAGCTTCCAAACCTGACCTGGTGGCCAGGGGCGTAGCTTTCAATCTTCTCTAGATGGCCAAGAGAATTGGCCCGCAGTGCAAAGCCGCCGAACACAAAGATCTGTCCGGGGAGGAAAGTCTCACCCTGGACTGCATCGCTATCGATGATAGTAGGAGCCATCAAGCCTAACAGCGACGACACAGAGGAACTCTCAATGAAAGCACCAATGTCGGTGTCAAAACCGGCGGATCTCGGGTAGGGGGTCCCGAACTGTGTGTCTAAGGCGGATGGTAACTGGAGGCAGGGAACACGATGTTTTACCCAGGTTCGGGCCCTCTTGATGGAGGTAAAACCCTACGTCCTGCTTGATTAATATTGATGATATGGGTAGTACAAGAGTAGATCTACCACGAGATCAGAGAGGCTAAACCCTAAAAGCTAGCCTATGGTATGATTGTCTGTTGTAGTTGTGTCCTACGGACTAAAACCCTCCGGTTTATATAGACACCGGAGAGGGTTAGGGTTACACAAGGTCGGTTACAAAAGGAGGAGATATCCATATCCGTACTGCCTAGCTTGCCTTCCATGCCAAGTAGAGTCCCATCCGGACACGAGACAAAGTCTTCAATCTTGTATCTTCATAGTCCAACAGTCCGGCCAAAGGATATAGTCCGGCTGTCCGGAGACCCCCTAATCCAGGACTCCCTCACCGGCTCAATTGAGTACGGGTACCGGGTCCCCTTTGGCGGGATCCACGTCTTCATCGGCTGGATTGGCGAGCCGGGCCCTGAGCGGACATCTGCACCGACATCATCGAGACGATGGCTTAGCGTGCGAGACCCACTCGGGTGTGATGGCCTGGCTTATTAGGGATGATAGACTACTCATATCAATAAGGAATTCCTTCTTTTTCGGGAGCCCATTCGGACAGAACTCCAAAGTTAAGTGTGCTTAGCTTGGAGTAGTGTCGGGATGGGTGACCGACCGGGAAGTTGCTCCCGGGTGCGCATGAGTGAGGACAAAGTGCGCAGAAAAGACTAGTATTGATCTGTGGGGCCAGTCTAGATCCCGCCAGGAGTAACGACCACCGGCGGGTGTGTCTGAGGCATTACAAGTTGGTATCAGAGCCGACCCTCGTGGTTACACGGATGGTTGCGGACAGGTGCGTGGTCATGTTGTTCGTGACGTTTGTGACCCGTCGTGGCACACGGCATGGCACATGTACTGGACTGGAAGCACAGACGTATGTGCCAAGAGGGAACGTTCCTGTGGCCCGACGAGGACATCAATTCCTCTGAGTGGGGGTGTATGTGATGGCCTGGCTTATTAGGGATGATAGACTACTCATATCAATAAGGAATTCCTTCTTTTCCGGGATCCCATTCGGACAGAACTCCAAAGTTAAGCGTGCTCAGCTTGGAGTAGTATCAGGATGGGTGACCGACCGGGAAGTTGCTCCCGGGTGCGCATGAGTGAGGACAAAGTGCGCAGAAAAGACTAGCATTGATCTGTGGGGCCAGTCTAGATCCCGCCAGGAGTAACGACCATCAGCGGGTGTGTCCGGGGCGTTACACCGGGCTCAGCCTGCCGTGAAGCATGTCTTCATGGGATGCATCCATGGAGGGGAATTTTCTGAAAGATTTGTGTCTGGTGGTGAGAAGATCGTCCGATCTGATGGCGAGTCATCCACGGGTGAGATAGATTCGTTGTATCAACTACAAGATGGTGGGCTTGGGGGTTGTTCCGATGGCAGCCATATTTCGGACCCCTTTGAGCCGCCGAGCAGAGCGGGGGATCTTCATGGCTGGCATGCAACTCGTTCAAAACTCTACTACTGCAGCTGCGATAACCTCCGGATCAGCGGCGGCCGGGGCAGGACGCCCTGTGCGCCCGCCGGCTCAGATGTTGATGGAACTCATGGATAGGATGATAGCTCGATTAACCGCCGTGGTTACTCTGGCGGATCAGGATCAACATGATGCAGAAGTGGCACGGTTACGTGACGAGGTAGCACAAGCCAAAGAAAACCTAGCAGCGGAGGACGTCAAGATGGCCGCAGAGCAGGCGGCTTTGGATGCTCGAGCACAGCAGATTCAATCCGAGGCTTTTCAGCTTACGATGAATATGAACGCATCAAATGAGGTCATGAGAAGAAGGCACCAGAAGGCTCAATCCCGTCTGATCTGACATATGATCCTAGAAACCTCTTCCGCACACCCGGTGCAGGCCCAGTAACCCGCCGGAGGTAAACCACGTTGCAACACTCGGGGCGGGGACGCTGGGTTAGCCATGGGCGATGGAACCTCCTCGGATGAATACTGCTCCACCTCATTATGCACCCACGCCACCGGGTCATTATTCTAACCCTTTGGAGAACATGATCACCGCGGCGGCATGATTGGCGGCTCTCCCGATAGAGGGCGACTCTCCGACGGCGGTTGAAACACGAAGGGTCAGAGAACTTCTTCAAATGGCTTTAGCACAGCAGGAGGCATATTCTTATAGTCGAGACAGGGTTCATTCGACCCCTCGCCCAAGACGAAGTCTGAGTTATAGCCGATACATGGATTCAACAGCTGTTTCAAGCAACGCTCGGCGCCATGACCAGCTGGGCGGGCATGACCCGACGCGTGATGGAGCTCTCAATTTGGTTAACCAGGACAGGATACGCCAAGAAGCTGAGCGGGCGGTTCAGCAGGCGGCTGAGCAGGCGGCTTACTAGCGGGCGACTTACCAGTGGTGTCCCTTGTTTGGTGTCGGCTCTGCGTAATGAGCGTTTGCCCAAGGATTTCAAGGGGCCTCGAAAGGTACCTAATTATACAGCCGATTTACAGCCCGTGGCATGGATTGAAAAGTTATGAGATGGCCATGGAATTATTGGAAGTCAGTGATGCATCAATGGCCAAGTACTTCACCATGATGTTGGATGGGACGGCCCGCACTTGGTTAAAGGGGCTGCCACCCAACTCCATTAGTTCGTGGACAGAGTTGAAGGCCCAGTTTATTCAGAACTTCAATGACACATGCAAGCAGCCCATGGCAATTGTGGATTTGACTAATTGTAAGCAAGAGGAAGGTGAGTCCATGACCCATTGGGTGCGCCGGATCAAGGCCATAATACATTCATCTGATAAGATGGATGCCGGCTCTACAATCTTAATGTTGGAGAAGAATTGTCGTTTTACGCCTCTGAAACAAAAGCTGGGGCGGCTCAAGCGCGATTGTAATGACATGGGTCAGTTAATGGCGGCTCTAGTCAAGTATGTTGATTCTGGTAGTACCAAGGATCCCGAGTCTGACGAGGAGAAGACAGCGAAGGGAAAGAAGAATGGCAATGGTAAGGGTCGGCAACATA